>NC_056735.1:1089260501-1089365501 GCF_019279795.1 Protopterus annectens | reverse complement strand
TCCTGGCTCCAGTGGCTGCCTTCTGCAGACAGAAAAAAACATCCAGCTTTACTCTTACCTGGACGACTGTCTAATTCAAGCAGAAAACAGAGAAGCTACTGCAGGACGTACTCTTTGTACAAACAACCCTAACTTCTCTAGGGTTCACTATCAGCCTGGAAATCAAACCTAAACCCCTCCAGGCAGGTTACCTTCTTGGACGCACTCCTAGACACAGCCTCCCAAACAGCCTTCCTCTCACCAGAAAAACAATGTTTTCTGCCAAACTACTTCTCCCAGTTAGCTATCGGGGGGGGGGGGGGGGGACTCGCATGAAGGAAAATTCTGCAAGCACTGGGTTACATGGCTTCCTACATCCTGATGATTCCCCTGGCCAGGCTGCACATGGAAAAAGTTTTCAGTTTTGGTTGTGGAGAAAAATATTGATCCCTTTCCAGCTCCTCTTTCATCCATCTTGGACTTCCTTACACCCTTTTTTTAAGGGGATGCCTACTATTCTACTTTAAAGTCAGTTAATGGCAATTTTCTTCATTCCACATAGGGAAGTTATGGATGGTTGCTTTTTCCATAACTTCCCTTAGACTGTTCAAGGTCTATCTTCAAGTTACTTTCCTACTTTGGCCTCCTGTTAGAGAGAAACTTCCTCCATGGACTCTTACCATGGTTTTGCATGCCCTGACTGGCCCTCGCTTCGAGCATGCTGCAAAAGTTGTGAAGTTTTTATCCTGGAAGACCTTATTGCTGGTGGCTGTCGCACCTGCCAAGAGAATTTCCGAGCTACTTGCCTTATCCTCAAAACCCCCATAACTAATTTTTCATACGGACATAGTCTTTGTAAGAACCAGTCCCCCCTCTCATCCACAAGGTAGCTTCAGAATCATCCATTAATCAGTCCATGAATATTCCAGCTTTTTCCCCAAGTTTCTCAAATGTTCTGCAGGTTCTTGGTCCAAAATGTATACCTTTATTTTCACATTACAAATTGGATATGCAATCCAGATCTAGGGCCTCCTTTGGTTCAGATGTGCTTCAGAATATCCTTCCATGAGGCCACCCAAGTCTAAGTAGCTGGAGACTCTGAAGGAAACGGACAACACAGACCTATAGATATGGAGTGTACTTAATGTTTATCAGTGGTAGTGCTAATGGCTAAGACATTGACATTCTTATGACAAAAGAGACTTGCTCACCTGATGTGCTGGATCCCTCACACATCAAGCTAGAAGGTTCTCAGATTGACAGTCTGGAAGAGCTGATACTTAGGAGTCTTGTGGAACCCCCAGGAATGCTAATAATTCTAGCCGGCCTGGAAGCCTAATGCATGAAAATTGTGCCTAGCAAAATGACAAAGGTTTTCCATTTGATGCAGGAACAACAAAAATAGTGTCCTTATTTATTTTCTCAGTTTAACTGGGTAAAACATTGATACAAATAGACCTATTTTAGTCTCAGCCTGGGTAAATGTAAATAACGGTAGACAAGAAGGATTATAAATGCAACCACAATATTGTGTGAAGATGGTAATGAATTTATAATGCTAAAAAATGTACAATACAGAGGACAGTAGGAAGGAAGGAAATAGTGACAGAATAGAACACAAAGTGTAAGAAGTAGCAAAAGTAAGTAAGAACATACAAATTAACTATACGTACTATGTGGAAGAGGTGTTTCCTATATTAGTGCAGGGAAGTCATGTGATGACAAAGGTGCCTGACTGGTGAAGGTAGAGTTTGTCCAGTGGGAAGCTATTTGCAAATTGACTCTGACTTGAGATGTTTAAGATGAGCACAAAATGATGGGTACAGCGTGAGGTCTTTAACATAAGTAGAGAGGGATTCCCAGAGTTTGGGACTTAGGATGGAGAAGGCATGGTTAGTGCAATGATGTATGGTTCAGGAACATTGAAGAAATGTACCAGAGTGGTTAAGGCTCTGTAAATTGTAAATCGGGGTTGTCTAAAGAGGTTAGCAACTAGAGGAGGACAGGAGTATTCTTTCAGGAGCCCGAAAAGTTGGGATCCAAGAAGCAAGTTGACACACTTGGTAAATTATGTACTCCTTTGTTCTTGCCTGTTTGAAAGAGATCTCTAGAGAGTGAGTAACTCCTCTGTAAAGATACATGCTTAAGCTATATATGCTTGCCTCCTGCTACCCTCACATGTGATAGGGTAGGCACTGGTTAAACGGTTTCTAAAGGGAGTGATTCACATATGGCCACCCTGAAAGGTGGCAGCGCCTCTTGGGACCTAAGCTTCCTCCTGCAACATTTCTGCCACTGAAGGAAGTCTGGGTGATAGCTGCATCCATAAAAAGCATTTCAGACTTGCAAGCCCTGATGGTAAAAGAGGAACTTGGTGTCTTTTCACAATGATAGTCCACTTCAGTCAAATCCTATATCTGTCCTAGATGTGGTTTTGGAAATTACACTTTACCATTTGTTTCACATGCTGGTATTCCTGAAAACCCAGTACAAATAGCAATGGGTCCTGCCTGTGTTGGATGCTGACAGATAACCTGGATAAGACAAAAGTCCATCAGGCAAGCAGAACAGTTGTAACATAATGAGGCAAGTCAGGTAGTAAGCAGAAGGCTCTCCAAGTGGTTAATAAATTAGGTTGTATTCTGCCATGGAGGGGAAAGCCAGACCTCTGTAAGAGTGCATTCTGTCAGGGAAGCTTTCATCTCATTAGCCATTTTAGGTAGGTTTCCACCCAAGCTGTTTTAAGATTTGACTACTGAGTCATCATTTCATAGATTCTCAAAGCACTGTGGGTTTGGGACAGTGGTCCTCCAGGATATCCTTTTGAGAACATTTTAGGAGCAAGGAGATTCCTCCCATCTTTGGAGAAAAAGAAAATATTGAAGTCTCTTTTCCCATATGCTGTGTGTACTACTGTAATCATGACCTTGCCTTGAACAAAGAACTTGATTTTACAGTAGATGTTTAGCCAGGGTCATTGTGGCATTACAAGCTTCTACTTGCCTTCCCTCCTCAAAATGAAAGTGTAATTCTGCTGGGAGGAATAGCTCATGGGACAGATCTCCTCTTAAAGTAATAAGCCGTTTCACACATGGGATTTGGCCTGGAGGAGGTTTGCTGACAAAGAACAGAAGATGGTACTCTCTGGTGCCCCTTTCATGTTGTGCTGAAGTGCATATGCACAAATGGAGACATCTGCTTGCACCCTAATGTAAGCATAGCCCTGGGAGTCAGGCCATTTGAGCAGACATGGGCCTGTGGCAGAGTCTATTCTTCTGTTACAGTGACCCTGATGAAACTTTGTTGTATTGAGTTCTCCATCTTTGGTATGATGTCACAGCCACTAGGTGCTGAGATAACTTGGTATTTATACTTTTTTGTTTATGGAAGATTTTGTAGGTGTATGTGTGTGCGTGTGTGTGTATGATATATAGTAATGTAAACGTATGCATGTGTGTGTGTGTGTGTGTGTGTGTGTGTGTGTGTGTGTGTATGTGTATATATATATATGTATATATATATATGTATGTATATATATATATGTGTGTGTGTGTATAAATGTGTGTATGTATATAATGTGTGTGTATATATATATATATATATATATATATATATATATATATATATATACAAATTTACATTAAATACACACAAATGTGTATATTTTTGAGTTGTCATCATAAAGGCAGTTGTACAGACACTTGTACATATTTCTGATTTGTGTAGGTGTTGGCGATTAGAAGTATGAGAATAAATTTAAAACTTTTCCACTTTGTGGTTTGTCTATATTTTAAAAATTCATTCAGCATTTATTTATTATATTCCAGAATGAGAATGCATTTGCAGTTGTTCCAGCACATGGTTGCGCATTGCTCCTCCCTTCCCCCAAGCCGTGTATAGTGTTTCATGCCTTTGTGCTTAGTAGGCTGAGATGGAGCCTTCCACAGAGTAAATCTCAAAGTCTTTGCCCAGGGGGATTCTGCTACAGCTGTATCCCTTCGTTTCGTGAAGCATCAGTTTACCTGCATTTAAGTTTTCTATCTTTGCATTATGTATGTATTGCACATTTAAATTCACATTTTAACTTATGTAAAGTACATGTCTTTTCATAAAACTGTCCAGAAGACCAGTCAGTTTCACCATGATTGCATTTTGGTTTATTTTTTACTTATTTTAATGAACCATCTTTTACAGGCTGCATATTCTTAAACATTGCTGTATTTGAGTAAAATCAAACTTAGCTGTAATACAGTGGAGTTCATCGTGTTTCACTGTTGCAGTCATTACTGTTGGGTTATCCTGCTGGCAGGCTACCCGCAGTCGGCCTGAATTCCAAAGTCTTGGTCCGGCATCTGTTGCTATCGCCTCTTCCCTGACGTCAGTGCGCCAGGGGTATAAATGATGCAGCCAACGCCATTTTCTTCAGTCTTTCTTGCCGCGCGGTGCCCGAAGCAAAAGCAATTCGCAAGTGCCAGTCGGCAGACTCCTGAGATTTTCAAAATCGAATTTCAGATCCAAAGTTCTTCATTAAAGCTAAGTACCCCGTTGGGAAACTTTTTTTCTTGCTCCAGACCGATGTCAGAAAAAGTTAACAATTGTATTTCTTGTGAGAAGCAAATACCTCATAAGGACTTTAATTCTTACTGTATTCCTTGCCTAGGCCCTGACCACGATGTTGCTAGCTGTCAGTTTTGTGCTAGATTTAACCAACGCACTATTAAGCGTCTGTACGATTTTGCCTTTCATTGCTTTGGCCGAAGATTTAATTATATAATGCCGTCGGAACAGCCGATGACTGGAGTTTATAAAAAGCACAAGGAAAAGGACAGGCATACGAGGTCCAAAACAGACGATGAGGCCTCCGCTAGGCCAGTCGCCGGTTCTCAGTGAGGTGCTTCCGCAGCCCCTGATGCCTGCTACCTCAGAGCCACAGGCCGCTTCCGACTCCCACGTGGAGCCAACTAGGCCTCTGGATACTCAAGGTATTGGACACTCGGAAACTATTCCCTCAGATGTGTCCGGAGCCGCTGAGCAGGCATCTGCTTCTGAGGGTGTTTTCAGACCTACACAGTTATATGTCAAGCCAACCTCAGCTTCAAAGGCAGACCAAAACAGCTCTAAAGACAAAGAAACAAGTACAGCATTCTTCTGGTCAGACTTCCATGCCTAAGAAACAGATGCTTAAAATGGTCGAAGACCTAATTACTGTGATCGGGGGATCCCATCCCCCTCCTGATAAGAGGCCTAGGCATGAGACAGAATACGACTCTTCTGATCAGGTTTCCATTTCCTCTGACTCCTCTTCTGAACAGGGATACTCTCTTCCTCCCTATGAGGATTCTGATGCTGAAGAATCTATTCCTTCAGCCTCTCCTCCTAAGGATTATTCTTTTGGGGAAACCCTGCATACCACGAGGGAGCATTTTCACTGGGAGAGCCAAGATTACTCGGAATCAAAGAAAAGGCTCAGACTTTCTTTTACTACCTCAGCACAGACCTCTTGCTATTCCACCTGTTTTAGACATTGTAGATGATGTATTTTCAGAGTCCGGCCTGTCTCCTGACTCTTTACCCCCCCTGCACCTTTTAAGCCAGACAGATACTACAGGATTCCAAACTCTCATAAATTTCTACATAAAAACCCTGCTGCTGACCCAGAAACTATATCTCAGGGTCCCAAAGGGGTCAAGGCTTCCACTGCAAAAAACCCAGTTCCCTCTGATAGGGATTCTAGGGTACTGGACAGATGGGGGAAAAAAGTTTACACTTCTGCTACCTTGGCTGTAAGGGCTTTAAATTGTCAGTTTCATATGCTTAAATATCAGCAATACTTAGTCACTGCTAAAACAGAAAATGTTGACAAATTCTGAATGTTCTGAGAACAAGGAAATGCAGGATTTATTGCATGCAGCTGAACAAGTGGGAAAGCATACTTTGCAATGTGGTTTTGATTCACTGGAGGCCTCTTGCAGGGCCGCTGTTACGGGTTCTGTCATTAGAAGGCATGCTTGGTTAAAGGAACAGAATCTGCCTGGTCATGTTAAAGCAAAATTATTGGATGCTCCATTACAGCATGATACTTTGTTTGGTGTTAAGACAGAAGAGGTATTGAAGAAAATGGAGGATAAAGTGGAATCTATGCAGACAGCCATGACTTTGTGGGACACAGCATTGACTTACCAAGTACACCTGCAAGCACAATTCCAGCCAGGAAGGATAAATACTCTGGCAGACGAACTAAGCAGAAACCTCACGGATCCCCACGAGTGGAGACTGGATCCACAAGTCTTCAGTATGTTGACAAAGAAATGGGGATGCCCAGGCATAGATCTATTTGCCTCTCCTCACAACTGCCAACTACAGAGATTCTGCACAAGGACTTTTCACAAGCAAGCATGGAAAGTCGATTCTCTATCATTCAGCTGGAAAACCCTAACAGTATACGCCTTTCCTCCTCTGCCTCTCCTCCCCAAGGTACTCCTAAAGGTCAGACAAGAGAAGCTGAAAATAATTCTGATTGCCCCAGACTGGCCCCACCAGCACTGGTACCCAATCCTAAAGAGCTTGTCTCAAGGTCCAGCCTGGACATTACCTCTAATTCCTCACTTACTGACCCAATGAAACAATCAGATCCTACACAGCCAACTCAGGACCCTAAATCTGGCAGCATGGCGGATAATGTAGCCATTCATAACACACCTCTCTCTAAAGCAGTGATGGATGTAATTTTGGAGGCTAGGAGGCCCAGCACCAGAAAATCTTATGCAGTAAAATGGAAGAGATTCTGTGCTTGGAACCAGGCGCAAGGAATTGACACATTTGTACCAAATATTCCTCAGATTTTACAGTACCTAACTGAGATGCTGGACAAAGGTCTATCTTTCTCATCAATTAAAATCCATGCCTCAGCCATTTCAGCTCATTACAATACAGAACCACCTATTTTTTCTCATCCATTGCTAAGGCAGTACCTCAGAGGGGCCAAAAACATGAGACCTCCAAGGAGAGCACCAATACCTGCATGGGACCTCAATTATGTCTTGGAAAAACTTACACTGTCTCCTTCTGAGCCAGCCAATACAGCTGAGATAAAGTTCTTATCATGGAAAACAGCTCTGCTCCTAGCAATAACCTCTGCAAGACGAGTCTGAGTTACAGGCAGTCATGGCTGTTGAACCTTTAATCATTTTCCATACAGACAGGGTTTCTCGAAGGACAAACCCAACATTTATGCCTAAGGTAGTGTCCAGCATGGCCCTTAACCAAACCATTCATTTGCCTACTTTTTATCCAAACCCACAGAATAAGGGTGAGACTCCTGCATTCTTTGGACATACACAGACAGCTACGCTTCTACTTGGATAGAACTAAAGCTTTCAGAAAGACTGAGCAACTCTTAGTGGCATATGCTTCAGGATCACAAGGAAAGGCTGTCTCAAAGCAGACTATTTCAAAATGGATAGGCCACTGCATTCATTTCTGCTATTCACAACATGGCAAATCAGTGCCTAAGGGCATTAGGCCACATTCAACCAGAGCAGCAGCCACTTCAACATCCTTCCTCAGAGGAGTACCAACTAAAGACATTTTAGAGGCTGCAACTTGGAGTTCAATGCACACTTTTACAAGGCACTACCACTTACCTCTCTACTCTAAATCCAGAGCAGGCTTTGCCACTGCAGATGTTCTTCATTCCACATTGCTGCAGTCCTAACTATTGGGTAGTCCGCTGTCCAGTCGCGCATGACCCCATATCCTCAGTCTTTATGGTCCGATGCAGAAGCAATTTTGCGAGTGCAGGTTGGCGTTCTGAAAGTTTCTGAAGCCAGGGTTTCAGACCGAATCAAAGTTGGAGAATATTTTGGTTTTTCTTGCCTCAGTATTTAACCGGATGTCAGAAAAGTGAATAACTGTATTTCTTGTGGGAAACAGATACCTCATAGGGATTACCATACTTTGTGTATACCTTGTTTAGGGCCTGAGCACGACGTTGTTGGATGCCGCTCTTGTGCTAGATTTAACAAACGCACTATTAAGAGACGGTTAGACTGTGCCAGGTTAGTTTTTGGGGAGCGTTGTAATTATAAAATGCCGTTGGATGTTCCGCAAGGACAAAACAGTAAAGCCTAGAGTGGAGGAACCGACAGTCCCAGACGTCGGTTCTTTAGAGGGCTCAGTGGAGCCGGAGGTTTTGCCAGGTGTTTCTTTGGAGTCTCAGGGAGAGACTTTACTGTTACAGGATGTACCCTCTCAGGAAGTAGGCCAGGCTGAGGGGGCTTCTCAGGTGGCTGTTCTTCCCTCTCTTCCTAAGGTGGTCAGAGCCTCCCCTTCTGTTTCCAAGGCTTCTTTGAGGGGCAGGCCGAGTTTTGCTTCAGTGGGGGTTTCTCCTAGTACTTCAGGGTCTTTGCCTAAGAAACATATGCTTAAAATGGCAGAGGATTTGATTACTATGATAAGGGGTTCCATGCCCCCTCCTGATAAGAGGCCTAGGGTGGAATCTGAGTTTGAGAGTTTTGAGCAATGCTCTGAGGCTTCTGAGTCTTCGGCTGAAGACTTGCAGGAGTATCCTCCTTATTCTGATTCTGATGTGGATGATTCTACTCCTTCAGCTTCCCTCCTGAGGATTTTTCATTTTCAGAGACTCTGCATTCCATGAGGGAGCATTTTAAATGGGAAGGTCAAGATTTCTCTGATTCCAGGAAAAGGCTTAGGGAATTCTTGTTTTACCCCAGCACAGGCCTTTAGCTATACCTCCTGTTTTGAATGTGGTGGAAGATGTTTTGCAGAGGCTTCCTGAATCTGGATTCTTTGCCTCCTGCCCCAGTTAAACCGGATAGGTATTATAGGGTGCCTGAAGCTCATAAGTATCTTTTAAGAGTCCTAGGGCAGACCCGAAACTGTCTCTCAGGGGCCTAAAGGTGTGAAGGCCTCAGTTGTTAAAAATACTGTCCCTCCTGATAAAGAGGCAAGGGCTTTGGATAGATGGGGAAAGAAAGTGTATACTTCTTCCACTTTGGCCATGAGGGCGTTGAATTGTCAGTTTCACATGTTAAAATATCAGAATTATCTTCTTTCACAGTTGAAATCTAAGGTGGATGCTCTGGCGGAAGGTATTGAGTGTAAAGAGTTGCAGGATTTAGTTCATGTGTCTGAACAAGTGGGTAAACATTCCTTGCAATGTGGTTTTGATGCTGTGCAGGCCTCATCCAGGGTGGCTGCCACTGGTTCTGTTCTTCGTAGGCATGCCTGGTTGAGAGATCAGAACTTAGCTGAGCATGTTAAGACAAGGATTTTGGATGCTCCTTTACAGTCTGATGTGTTGTTTGGTTCGCCTGTGGAAGCAGTTTTAAAGAAGATGGAGGACAAGGCTAAGTCAATGCAAACTGTTAAGGATTTTTTGCAGGTGCAGCCGTTTAGTAGAAATTGGCCTGCTAAGGGATGGACTTATCCTGCTTATGATTCCCAGTCTAGTGGTAGGTCTAGACGTGGTAGGGGCAGAGCTCAAGGTGCTTTTAGGCCTAGGACAGAGAGTTCACCTGCTCAGACTTCTGGTGAGGGCAGGGGTCAGTCCTTGCAGACCCAATGACCTGCCTTTTCAGCTGCCAGTACCTTCGCCTGGTGGCACCTCTAGGAGGAAGACTGTCTCTTTTCAAAGAAAATTGGGATTTAATTACCCAAGACAAATGGGTTCTGGATATCATTCACCACGGTTACAGGTTTTATTTCCATACCTTGCCTCCTTTCAAAGGCATGCCAGATATTCCTCCTTTACAAAGACAAGAGGCTCACATGCAAATTTCTCAGTTACTCCAAATAGGGGCCATTCAGCCGGTTCCTGTGCCAGAAAGGGGCCTAGGATTTTATTCTCGCCTGTTCCTAGTACCGAAGAAGGGGAACACGTGGAGACCAATTTTGGATTTATCTATCCTCAACACTTATCTGGACATTCCCAAGTTCAAAATGTTGACGTTACAACAGCTTTTACCTCTGCTGGGCAAGGATCACTGGATGGTAACTTTAGATCTCAAGGAAGCTTACCTTCATGTGCCTATAAGACTGAGTTGCAGAAAGTATCTAGCTGGAAATTCTCATTATCAGTTCTCTGCATTGCCCTTTGGCTTATCTACTGCCCAGAGTATTCACAAAGGTTCTGGCTCCAGTGATAGCTTACTTCAGGCTAAAAGGAATTCAAATCTATCCTTACTTGGACGATTGCCTGATTCTGGCTCAAGAAAAGGAAGACCTTCTACAGCATCTGGAATATGTCATAGCAGTGCTAAGATGCCTAGGGTATTCTGTGAAGCGAAATAAAGTCCAGTCTAGTACCCTCTCAAGACATGTGCTTTCTGGGTGTGAGACTGAATACAGCAGCCCAGATGGCCTTTTTAACCCCGGACAAACAAAAGAATCTTTCCAGTTACTTCCATCAACTATCTCTTCAGTCCGGGCTGACTGCAAGGACAGTCCTTCAAGCCTTAGGGTTCATGGCATCTTGTATTCTGGTGCTTCCCAATGCCAAACTGCATATGAGGAAGCTACAATGGTATCTCAAAATGTATGGACACAGCACTGCCAGGATTTGGACACTGTCATTCAAATAATACCTTGCATTCAAAAGGAATTTTTGTGGTGGGCTCAGGAATGTCACCTAAACAAGGGACTCTCTGTGACCCGGCCAGAGGCGAGTCAAATTCTAACGACAGATGCCTCAGACATTGCTTGGGGAGCTCATCTAAATGGAAAGTGGATACAAGACAAGTGGCCTGCCAGACTACAGCATCTACATATCAACATGAAGGAGATGTTAGCAGTCCAGTTTGCATTAATGGCTTTCAAGAAGTTACTTCTTCCAGGGCAGGTGTTGATTCTAACAGACAACACAACTGTCATGTGGTACATCAACAAACAAGGGGGAACACATTCTTACCCATTGTGCAGGCAAGCAATGATTTTATGGGAGACTGCGCTAAGCTTGCAACTAACTCTTCAGGCAAGGTTTCTGCCGGAGCACAGAACTCCTTAGCAGATGTGTTAAGCAGACAAATCATGGATCCCCACAGTGGAAACTGGATCTTCATGTATTTCAAAAGTTGACAGTGTCCTGGGGAACTCCAGACATAGATCTGTTCGCTTCTCCACTAAACCACCAGCTGCCAAAGTTTTGCACAAAGAGGTTTCATCACACAGCTTGGAAAGTGGATGCTCTTTCTTTCAGTTGGAAAAATCTTCATGTGTATGCGTTTCCACCTCTGCCTCTTCTTCCAAAGGTGCTTCTAAAGGTCAGACAAGACAAGCCAAGGATGATTTTACTAGCTCCAGATTGGCCTCGGCAGCACTGGTACCCATTACTGAGGAGTCTGGTAAAGAAGCCTCCATGGCCTTTACCCTTGATTCCACATCTGTTGTCTCAGAAGGACGGTCGTCTGCTCAATGTCAAGCTTCACTCTCTTCATCTAACAGCTTGGCATATTCTGTTTTGAAAGACAGCAGGTCTCAACTTCATCAACAAGTTTTAAATGCGATTATGGAAGCCAGAAGACCTAGTACAAGGAAAGGAAAAATGGAAGAGATTTTTATTTTGGACTGCAGCAAAGAATTTGGAGATTTCAGAGCCTAATTTGAGTGTGGCTCTTCAATATCTTACTGAGTTATTGGACAAAGGTTTGTCTTTCTCTTCCATTAAAATTCATGCTGCAGCAATTTCAGCTCACTATGATTGTGACCCACCATTGTTTTCACATCCTTTGTTCAAGCAATTTCTTAGAGGGGCAAAGAATATAAGACCCCCAGAGCTCCTACTCCTGCTTGGGATCTCAATTTTGTGTTGGAGAAACTTACTCTACAACCTTTTGAGCCTGCAGCTACTGCTGAACTGAAATACTTGTCATGGAAGACTGCTTTTTGTTGGCCATTACTTCTGCAAGAAGGGTTTCTGAGTTACAGGCCCTTATGGCGGTTGAGCCTTTTTGATTTTCATAAGGATAGGGTATCATTAATCCTTCCTTTATGCCTAAAGTGGTTTCTAGTGTGGCTTTAAACCAAACTATTCATTTGCCTACGTTTTATGCAGAACCCCAAAATAAAGGGGAAAAGATTTTGCACACTTTAGATGTACACAGGCAATATTATTTGAGCAGGACTAAGGATTTTAGGCAGTCTCAGCAGTTGTTTGTTTCTTTTGCTTTGAGTTCGCAGGGCAAGCCTGTGTCAAAACAAACTATTTCTAGGTGGATTGGGTTTTGCATTGCATTTTGTTATTCCCATCATGGCAAGGAGATTCCAGCTGGGATTAGGCCTCATTCCACTAGGGCTACTGCCACGTCAACAGGTTTTTTAAGGGGGGTGGCAACTAAGGATATTTTGGAGGCAGCTACTTGGAGTTCAGTGCATACTTTCTCTAAGCATTACCACCTTCCTCTCTACTCTAAGTCTAGGGCTGGTTTTGCCACAGCTATTTTGCAAGGCATGTTATCAGCTCCTGCTTCCTTATGATTTGCCAGCCTCCCTTACCTCTACTTTGGGATTCACTGCAGCAATGTGGAATGAAGAACATAGTACAGTTTTGTACCTACCATAAATGTAGATGTTCGAGGATCCACATTGCTGCAGTCTCCCTCCTTCCCCTCTGTGTTTAGGGGTGGTTGTGTAGGTGAGGTTATATTCTGCTATTTGTGTATATATTGTATATATATATATTTTTTGGGTGCAGGTATTTTGGGAGTTTTTGGTTTTTGGCCTTATCTTTTCAGGGTCTTCTGACATCTGGGGCAAGAAAGACTGAGGATATCCGACTGGACAGCGGACTACCCAATAGTTAGGACTGCAGCAATGTGGATCCTCGAACATCTACATTTATGGTAGGTACAAAACTGTACTTTCTGCAGGGCCTTATAGCCTCTCCTAACCCTATTTAGAATCAGCCACCCAACCCCAGCTTTGGGATTCATCCCAACAGTATTGACTGCAACAGTGAAACACGATGAACATAGTACCGTTGTGTACCTACCATAAATGCAGATGTTCGAGTGTATTCACTGTTGCAGTCCAGGTTACCCACCATCCCTTTTTTCTTTGCTGGGACTTATCTGTACTTCTCTATCCTATACAACCTATGTGGTGTATTTGCTTGTAGATCAAGGAAAGGTTTACTTTAGTGCATGCATACTTATTGGCATTATTTTAGCCAACCCTTTTGGGGGCACCTGACATCTGGGGCAATAAAAACTGAAGAAAATGGCGTCGGCTGCATAATTTATACCCCCTGGCGCACTGACATCAGGGAAGAGGCGACAGCAACCGACGCTGGACCAAGACTTTGGAATTCAGGCAGACTGCGTTAGCCTGCCAGCAGGATAACCCAACAGTAATGACTGCAACAGTGAATACACTCTAACATTTACATTTATGGTAGGTACACAAATGTACTTTCAGTAGTGCAGTGTTCCCAACAGTAATATCGTACTCTGAAGAATTGGTGATGCAGCCTAGCACTGGTTCATGTAATTGGCTCCACTTAAAGTGGAATAGCCATAATTTCTAGATGTACCCTTAACCATTGTGGTGCTGGACGAGTGACATTCCCCTGACCACGGTTATCGACTGTTCCTGGTTCATGACTTTTGTGCAGTACTGTCTGGGTCCCATTTTTTTTGAGAAAGATGGGAGGCATAGTTTGCCCTCTGAGTTCTGACTAATGGATTGCCTTCATCAAGGCAGATCTGGACATCTTGCATTACGGGTCATTCCTGTTCGTACAGAGTGCATAGAAGATTGTTCCTAACTGCCTGGTCGAAGGTCCAAGCCCGGACCTCTCTCTACCTTTTTGGATTTATGGGAGCCTTGTCCTTCACAATATCTTTTGAAGTAGTTATTCTTGCCTGTGATGTTTATGGTTGCAGAGATCTCTTGCAATTGTCTTGTTGCAAGACCCATGTCACTTGGCTTTAGTGGACAGTTCCTAACATTCTAAATGTGATCTTTTTTGTAATGCAGTCAAACACATTGCAGATTGATGGATGTTTTGCTTGTGAGGGGCTTAGCTCAATTCCTCTGTGGTCTGAGTGGAGGTGGAACTGCTTGGAGCGGTGTTCTGCACATAAACCAACTGGAGCTTTGCTCATTATTGCTTGCCCTGAAGTTTTTAAAGGGGAGAACCTCTCCTAATCCAGTCTGACAATTGCTCTCTGTGTGATACCTAAACAGGGCAGGCCATACTTATACTTCCTGTGCATAGAGGTGATGTGGGTCTCAACAGTGTGCTCGGGAGAGAGAGATGGTCATCATTAAATGTTTCCATCACTGAAGTGAGCTTACTGGTGAACATCCTGAGCCACACCTGCAGTCTTTTCCTGAAGCTTGAGGATTCAAAACATCCTTCATTTTGTTAGTTTTCTAAGAATGGTAGATCAAGTTGTTCACCAATAGAGGACAGTGCAGTTCTGTCCTAGAGTTCCTTCATTGATGACTGTTGCAGTACTAATGATATATGGGAAGTATGCTGCCAACGATACCATATGTACCAAAACTTGGGCTCCTTTCTCTTGTGCCATATGTGTGACAAATTCTTCAAAACATAATTGTTGCCAGCACAAATAGTGAGACTTCTCTTTTGCTTTGGTCTGTTAGCCTTACAGTCAGTACCAGTATCTAATGCAAGTGGGCCGATAATTACCTTATTTGAAGAAACTTCCTCTCTCTCTCTCTCTTTTTTTTTTTTCTTTCTTTTTAACAAATGTACTTTTATCATCTATGAGTGGGTCAGTGCGACTGTGGGAAGCGTATACCTTGTATATAAAGGTATAGTCACATAAATGTCTTTTCTGCTTAGGACCCCGTCATAACTATGGAGTACTGCATTTATTAGTCTTTCATGCCTAAAACTTTAGAGTTACTTATGTTTCCTCAATATATACATAGAAAACAAAAGTCTCATGAAGCCTCTACTAGGTAGGATGGCTCCCCATCTTCCCAGATGGAGATCCCTGAACAGCTATGGAACAAGCCCAAAGTTTCTGCTGAGTGATCGGACTCTAGCATCTCTGTTGTGATAGTTGGTGAGCCTTCATATACTGCCTGTTTTCCACTGTCAAGACCTAGTCAAATGCCAGTAAGGAGTAACATCTTGGCATGCTCTACTTGATGAATCAAACAGCTAGTTTGTTCCCAAAGGGGAAAGCTCTGCTTATTGTATTTGAAGTACCCGAGAGCATATCTCGGATTTTGGTCCAAGTAGTAGCTCTAGTTACCTTGAATGACGTATGTTAGGGGGTCAGATCCTCCACATTAAGTCTGGGCTGATGCCTCTTAAAGAGAGAGAGAAGACTTAAATGTATGCTCCTTCTACTAATAGTTATCCCCAGAGGGATTGGTATGATTTCAGCCTGGAGCTTTACAACAGTCTGGTTAAACATTTGATTGCAAGAATGAACAGAAAATTGAGAATTTAATATAGTTTAAAAAAATAAACAAACAAAAAAAAAACTGAATGAATAATGATGACTGAGTGTACGTCTGCCTTTTTACTGTGATATGGACCCATCTGGGTACTGGTAGATGTAAGGCCGGCAATGGCCAGTAATAGGACTCCATGTGCTACAGAAATCCATGAAGCCATAACTGCTGCAGTAACTATGCTTGAATATCTGCAATGGTAAGCTGATGGTGTAGTTGTACTTTAACTTGTTCTGCATACGTCAGAAGCTTTTTGACACCCCATCTGTTTCCTTTACAAACTTCCCTTGTTTTTATATCTTGTACCACAGAATGGTCCTGTCTGTGGATGATGCAGTTGTAACAGTTTTTGGTTCATTTCTTCCATCACAGCATCCTAAGTTTCTGTAGTATCTTTAAAGAAGTAATGGTGAATAAATGGCATTCATCGGCTCATGGTTAATAAACTTCTCTGTAATCCTTGCCGTTTTGTCTCCCGTTTAAGAAAAAGTTGAATATTTCTTTCCCATTGACTTGTACAGATATGGCACCTGATCTGTTTTTGGTTTCTTGTCTCATGCGCTTATGGTAAAGAATAAAAGAAAATCTTGATCCATAACTTTCAGTCTGGAACTTTGTGTTCTCCTTGCACCAAGAAAATTCCTGATGGTTGCAGTCAACAGATTTCTCCTGTACGTTATAAATCTGTACTTGCATTATTCTTCTAATTTTAAAAAGTCCTCCTGTAATCTAAAATAGGGTAAACACTTTGGATTGCTTTTACTGCACCTTTCTGGTCAAGGTGATCTTAGATTTATGTTGTGTTGGAGGTGATGTCTTTTAAGTTGAACTTAATATTTTGTCCACTTTTCCCAAATGTTGAGCTTGAATAATTAAATGTCCATTAAAAACTATGATGTTAGATTTTAGAAAATATTCAGCATTCTAGTCAGAAAACTGGCTTGAATTTTTTGGGACACTATCAGCAGTGCTGACTGGAGGGAATCCTTGTCAAGAATATTATTACAGAGAGCATCAGCAAGAAAGATTATATACAGTCTCGCTACCTGAGCTACAGCCCATCAGTCTGCCAGCATATGACATTGAAATGTCTTCTCTGTCTGCATCAGATTACTGCTATGAAAAGCACTCAGGATAATTTGTGGTGATTTTCTTATAATAAGCTCTTTGCTTCACTATAAGAATGTAAGAAAAAGCTGGTTGGGAAAATCTTCAGTTTCTGAGGTACCAGAAACTGAGGAAAAGGGGATTTGATCAGCTCCCTTGTTACTTGCTTCAAGATGATGATTTTATATGGGAGTGAAAGAGCATGGATGTCTTCCAAACCTGTACTGCAACACTACTACTCACAATATGTCCTAGTGGAAGTTTATCTTGTTCATCCAGGAGTCCATCTTTTTGTATATTAAGAAAGGCTTGTGTGTCATTCTGTTTAAGAGCCAGTGTGGTGGAACATGTGTGCATCTCCCACACAGCCTTGTTGAAGGGAGGGGGGCAAATGCTTTAACATGGGTACTGCCCAGTCACACAGCAGTTAAAATCTTTAACTCAGTGTTTTTATTCTTTATTTCCTAACTGGTGTTCTCTGTGTTCACTTGAGTCTTCGCCAGGTATTCTGGTTTCCTCCAGTATCTCAGATGTGCAATAGGTGAACTGGTGATTGCTTAAGATGGCTGTAGTGTACTTGCGGAGTGTGTGTAACTTGCAATAGGGTGGCATCCCTTTCAAGAGAAGAGTCTGTCTTGTTGCCACTGGATGTAGGCATAGGCTTCAGCTCCATCACAACCTATAGTGGGTTAAGTGGATAATCAGAGAATGAATGTTTGTTTTGCTTCTGTTTTTTCAGGGTATTTGCGGTTGTATCCCATATGCATATGCTGTGGGGAATTCTTTTAATCCCCCCCAATAATCCTGTGCAAACCTGTAAAGCAGTAGACAAAAGGCATTTTATTTTACAAGTCCTTATAAAGAGCTTCTGTTAACAGACAGATGGGCAATTGAATTCTGTCATTGGCATTACTGTAAAAGACAGGTCTGGGGACTGTTATAATGTGAAGATAATTACAGTATTCCCACTACTTAATATCCATGGTGCCATGGACTATAGTCTTCTCATCCACTTCACTGCCCACAAGTAGAGATTAACAGTTCTGTTTTATGTACATTAGTTTATATATTTACATGTATTCTGTACTTTTGCTGTGTGTATAGCATTCTGTTTTTGTTTCAAATTTGACCTCAAATGCTGCATCTGCTGTTTTGCTTTCTGCCTTTGTGGACCATGTCAGGCCTGAAAAGGGTTTGACTGTTATTTATCCAGCTACCAAGTGGGAGGAATGACTAACATTTGTCCATTAGAGAAATAATTTAGTTTATTGCCATACAACGGAGTTACACGCAGAAGGTACACACAAAAAACAAGCCAATAATCTGGTTAAGCGCTTTCATCTGCTACCATGCAGATTTCATCAGAACCAGTAAAACAGATTAAAAACATAATTTTAGAAACATTTTAAGCTTGTAAATATTCAATTCATGCAAATTACAATTATTCCTGTAAAATCTGCTCTCCAATTGAAAAAATGTATATAATTTACAAGCTTAAAATGTTTCTAAAATTATGTTTTTAAAATTATTTTGTGTTCAATTAATGACTTTTTGGCGCCAAAAACCCTTTAAATAGACTGTCATTATCTGTTTTACTGGTTCTGATGAAATCTGCATGGTAGCAGATGAAAGCGCTTAACCAGATTATTGGCTTGTTTTTTGTGTGTACCTTCTGCGTGTAACTCGTTGTATGGCAATAAACTAAGTTGTTATTTCTTCTCCGAGCGGAAGTCTTCCTTGGAATACAGTGTTTGGGATTTACTAGTTTGCGGTTGTGGTTTGCTTTCTATTTGTACATTAGAGAAATAATACCACTTGTACTTAATTGTACTTAACAGGTTAAAGATGCAAAAAGCACACAAATATTAATCACTATAAACTCTGGTGTAATTTGGCCTTGTGCTTGCTGGAAATATCTAACACCCCAACACAGATGGACATCAGGTAATGTTAAATACCATCCACACCCAAGAATAGGCTTCACAGTGCACACCCCACTGAACAGAGTATTTGTCTTATTGCTCTCTGGGTTTCATTGTGCTTTCCAATGCTCTCTTGCCCACAGCAACTATACTTTGTATAAGCTCTTGTATATGTACTTGCTTATATACACATTAATTCTCAGGAAAGACTGGTAATATTTCTCGACACTGCTGCTTTCTATGTTGGACTATGGTGACCTCTGTTACTGTATCATTAATAAGACAGTTTATTTATAAATGCAGATAATAGGGTGTAGCAGACCAGTATGGTCAGTTAAGAGGTGGATCCCTGCAGCTTCTCACTGTTTAAGTATTATGTCACACTTAGTGCCGTTATGTAGCTTGCCCTAGTATGGTCTTATTATTTTAGCCATGTTTTTAATAAAAAAGCTTCATAAACTTTTTATTAAACCCATGGCTCAAATTGTTTTCATCTGTGACGTCACCTTGGGTATCCTCCATAGACTTTAATGGATTCTTCATGGCATGTGCATGACAGACATCCATTAAAGTCTATGGACTTCGATCACGTTTTCCCTGAATTGATGTCACTGAGGTTAAAGAGCACGATAACATTTGATGGCATCAGCACGGGACACACTTATGATATTGGATGATGATATTACTTGAAAAGAAGACTAAAAATATTCAGATCAGGCAAAAACGTTAAATCTCTCATTTATATGCACACTGACATCTAGACAGAGCACCAAAGCTTTACGTTTGTATGTATGAATGATGACCTAAGCTTGTAGGTGTTGGGATACGAAAGTGGAGGTATGCACGAGTTCCTCAGACTGTCTCGCCACCAGCCCGAACTCTGGTTGTTCCAACAGACTGTAATCTTTTAGTTGCAAGGTACTGTGGCTTTGCTTGTCACATCAGACAAATGTCCTGTGGGGGGACATTCTATTTTCTTATCTTTTTGGTTAGTTATTGTTGGATGTTACGTAGGAGAGGTAAGTATGAATGCTGTAGACAAATTCTTTACAAAGACTTGCACACTAAGTGTCTGCTTTAAGGGCCCAAACACAACCATAATTTTTGTTCCATCTGACCGTCTTTGGTTCTGAAAACTCTCCACTGTAGGCTGTCCACTCTTCAGTTCCTTGAGACCCAACGTTTTAAGCACTTGGCCCAATCCACTAGGTCAGAAGTCCCGGATATAGGCCTCCCACCTAAGAAGAAACTTGAAACTGAGAGGATTCTACAGCTGTCGTCTTGAAATTGGATGTCCCCGCTGAGGTGGTCAGACCCATGGTATGATCATCAACTTCTTGTGAGCCTAATACTGCGACCCCGTTGGAGGAGGGTATGGCTTCTGAGGGCCTCACAGATGACAGAATCCTTCAACCAACCACTGATAATTGTATTGGTGGGATCTTGTGGAATCCCTCAGATCTTTGTGACAGATTCCTGGAATCCTCATAGAAATGCGACTAAGTTAATTCAGGCAGATGTCCCTCCTAAAAAGAAAAAAAAAACAAAACTCAAATACACGGTGTCGCAATCTGCATCCAAGGAAGAAGAGTGCTTTGATTTTTGTCTTTCAAGGCAGTCTTGTCCTGAAGGGAACCGGATAGGGATTTAGACCTCACCCTAGATGACGACTCCCATTTATGTTCTCTTGAACATATTTCTTCAGATTAAGGAGGCTTCCTTTCTTCAGACCCCCCCCCCCCCCGGAAGAAGCCTCCTTTGAGGAAATCTTAGAGTGCATGTTGAAGCATTTCAAATGGCAGTCTAGACAAGTGTCTGAGGTGCAAAAAAATACAATTTACTGGAGATGGGCACTCCTGCTCCCCCCTCCAATCCCAGTGGTATTAGAGGCTTACCTGGATGCCTTTTTAGCCCCCCCCCCCCGCCTGTGTCAGAAAGACCAGATAAGCTGTACAGAGTTCCCTGTTGAACTTAAGTACCTGCACAAAAATCCTGTGGCAGATCCAGCTGTAATCTGTGTTGCTTTGGACAAACCTTCCAAGTTGTGGCACTAAAGTTCTTCCTAAAGACAAAGATAATCAAGCAATGAACAGGTGGGGCAAGAAAGTTTACACTTCCTGCATAGTAGCCTTTAGGGTCATTGGTTATCAAACTCAAGTGACTAAATTCTTACTCTGTCTTAATTCTTAAGCAAGACTATCAAGAGCCACAGACTCTAAACAGCTTATGCAGTCTTTAGTGGCCCAGGCTTCTCATATAGTTAAGCACAGTATTAAATGTAGCTATGATGCTAACAGAACAGCTGCCACTGCTTCAGTGGATTAGAAGGTATGCCTGGTTAAGGAGCCAACCTATCCCATAAGATTTAAAATTTAAAGATTTTGGACTTGCTCTTGGATAACCATCTCCTTTTTGGTCCCCAACCTGCTGGGGCTATTCAAGGCTTTGCAGGAGCAGGGTAAAACTGTGAAAGATTACTGCCAAATCCCAATGTTCACTTTTCCCAGGTACCATAGAAATTATTCAGCTAAATTCACCTCTCTCCTTAAGAGAGGAACTAGAACTCCTCGTAGACAAAAGAAAGCTCCCAAGATATGATTTCCAAATAAAACACAGATGAATACTTCTTCTGGGAAGCCTTGGTTCAGTAATGGGCCACTGTGACTATTTTCCACTCTTTCCCTCCAATCCCAACCCTGTCACTCCACTCTCAAAAAGACTTTTCTCTCTCCTTTCCTGTCTGAGGAAACTGTAACCCCAGACAAGTAGGTACTAACCATTATAGAAGGTTACTCCATGTCATGGGAAAACAGTCCAGCTCCAGGAGGTATCCCTCCACCTCTTTCTGACCAGATAAGTCTCACACAGCCCATAATTCAAGCTTTATGTCCCAGGGAACCATAGAAGCCGTTCCCACATCCTGTACAGGAGAAGGATTTAATTCCAGGCTCTTCCTGGTTCCCAGAAAGGAGGATCATTGGAGGCCCATCTTGGATCTCTCCAGGTTAAACACTTTCCTGAGAGTACCTCCTTTCAAAATTATGCCCTACAAATTCTTCTACCATTTCTAGTTCTTCAAACTTTCATGGTTTCCTTAGAGTTAAACATCATATTCCCATACGCCCTGCCTGCAAGAGATATCTCATTTTTTAACTGGTTCATCATTTTTTTCAGTTAATTTATTTTCCTTTGGTCTGTCTATGGTTTCAAGAGTATTCACAAGGTTTCTGGCCCCAGTAGTAGCTTTCTGTTGCACTCTGGCGTTCTGATTTTCCCATATCTGGAAGACCTACTCCAAGCTGTATCCAGGGACAGTTTTTGTAAAGCATCTTCATTACACAATACAACTTGTGACCCTGCTGGGATTCACTGTCAAGTACAAAAAAGTCCTAGTCCACCCCTTTCCAGCAACTGACTTTCCTGGGATCCCTTCTAAATTCATCTTTCATAAATGTCTTTCAAGACAGTCTTGTCCAGGTCACCTCTCTAGCCAATAATTTTCTTCTCCTTTCCACACAGGATCATTCCTCAGCCAGACAAGCACTCAAGACCTTGGAATTCATGGATGCAACTATTCCTATGTTAACCCTTGCTAATAAATTCAGTGGCACCTGAAATTGGTGCTGTTTCGGCACCATCCCCTTTTTGATGCCAACATTCCCCTTTTCTGTATCAAGAAGGAACGTCTTTGGTGGCGCAACCAGGTTACTGTCAACCCAGGTCTCCCATTCATCCCAACTGTGCACAACTAAGTCATGTTTGTAGGTGCCTCAGACAGGCCTTTGGATAGGGAACCACAGAGTTCAGGGGGAGTGGCCAGCCCATGTACTAAAGGAACACTGCGCTTAAAAGAAACAAAGGGTACTTTTTCAAGCACAACAGACTCTCTCATATATTTGGAAACCAAGGAATCTCTTAGTACACACAAACAACACCACAGTGATATATGGTACATAAACAGGAGGCAAAAGATCCTACCTTCTGCAGACTAGCTCTGGAGGCTTGGCATCTAGCCTCCCAAATGAAATTGACACACTTAGACACATACATTCCCTCCAAACAGAATGCGTTGACAGATTCTCTAAGTAAGGACTTGGAAGACCCCCCCCCCACGAATGGACATTGAACACAGAGGTGTTCAAGATGGTCACTGTCAGATGGGCCCCTCAGGTGAACCTTTTTGCCTCTACTGAAAACTGTCAACTGCCTCTTCTGCAGAAGGACCCAAGCACCTCCAGCTTGGAGGATAGGCACCTTTTGTTTCACATGGATGGGGAAGTTCATTTATGCATAGCCACCTGTACCTCTGCTACCAAGGCTCCACCTCAAGGCCCAGGAGGTGTACCCACAGCTTCTTTTGGCGCCATTCTGACCAAGACAACACTAGATTCCTCTCCTGCTTCACTTATCAAAGGGAAAGCTCTGGAGAATTCCTCCAGAACCAGACCCAGTCAGCTAACAGGGCCACTCCTTCACCCCAGTTTCAATTCTCTCAGCCTGACCATTTGGATGATAGGATTTTAATCCCTTTCAGACACTTTGTTTTTTCTAAAGTGATTCAGATTCTACAATAAACTGTAAAAGTAACATCAGAAAGTCATGGCAGTACTTATATGATCTTTTACATTCACAGTTGCCCTGCTCTTCCATTAAAACTTGCTTATCAGCCATTAATGCTGGTCTACCTTGGGAATCTCCTCGTAAGACCAGGACAGAGGTTAAACTTTTGTTAAGGGGAGCTTTACACATTAAACCCCCACAGAAACCTATTTCTCCTCCTTAGGGCATTAACTTTGCTTTACCTCTTTAGCCAATTACCTTAAAATTCTGCAGTTGGGCAGCAGTGCTTCTCTTGGTATTGACTTCAGCCCGCAGGGTCTCAGAACTACAGGCTGTCATGGCCATTCCTCCCTTCCTCATCTTCCACAATGTTATGGTAAGTCTCAGAGCCAATCCATCTTTCATGCCAAAAGTGGTCAGTGAACTTGCACTGCAGCAGGTGATACATGCCTATCGTCTTCCCTCCTCTCCAGCATAGGCGAGAGAGTACTGCAGTCTTTAAACATTCACAGACTGCTGAGGTTTTACATGGATAAAACTAAGGACATCAGAAAAACAAGTCGTGTTTTTTCCTTCATGGAATCCAGATTAGGCTAACCAGTTACCAAGCATTCTGTTACCTCCTGGGTCTTAAGTGATTTCCTTCTGCTATTCTCACCATGGAAAGAGACTGCCTTACTGCCCAAAAGCTCACTCCACTTGAGCAGTAGCTTCCTAAGGTGCTTTCTACAAAGATGTTGACAGCAGGTTGATTTTAAAAGCAACCACCTGGTCTTCTGTTCACACCTTCACTAAACACTACAGGTTTGGATATTTTATCAAATTCCAGGGCAGTGTTTGCCAGAACCTTTATGTCTGGCCTCCTGTATGCTTCCCCTTCTGGCTCCATTTAACCTACCCCCCCTTTTTTTCTCTACAGCTCTGGGAATCTCTTAAGAATACTGAAACAGTGAATCGCTGAGGACATAATACAGTTGTGTAAGAATTTGCATAACAGTAGCTGTCCTACTGATTACTGTTGCACTGTTACTTCCCCTTCCACCAAATCCCTTCCTTTATTGCTTCACCACTAACACTCTGCCTTTCTTACGCACACAAGCACATTCTACAGCACAAGATCTTATTTTCAGAGGGGGATCTTGCATACCCAGTTCAACCTAAGCCCCTCCTAGCTTACCTTTCTCTTGCTTTGTCATCTTCAGCCCGATGCTGGCTTGGAGATAGTATAAGTATCAAATACATAGTCTGCCTTTTTATCCAGGCACCTACGAGCAGAGGTCACCTCCTAGACATATGTCATAAGAAGGTATGGCTGTGGTACCCTGGCTGGACATCAGCGAGCAAAACCCATCTTTTAAGAATACCACAACAGTAATCAGTAGGACATCTACTGTTATGGTACGTTCTTACACAACTGCACTTTCTTTTTCATGATGCTTTTCTGACTGTTTAATCAGCTGTATGGTTCCATATTGAAACTGCAGATGTAATTAAAGGAAAACTCCGCTTGGGAACTAAAAAAAATCTATTTTTCACTCTTTTCTGTGTTCTTTTAATGTCTCAAAATCACTGACTGCTTCTTGTAGAATTTTAATATGTTTTCTGCATAATGCCTGTCAGTGGGGCTTGAGTTATCAACCTAGGCTTATTTTTCTTCAAGCCTTTCTGTTTCCCATAATAAGGCTGCAGTATGAAGTGGATATAAAATGTGTACACACACCCCTGTTAAAATGTCAGTTTTTTGTGATATAAAAAAAAAAATGAGATCACAATAAATAATTTCCAAAACTTTTCCCACCTTTAATGTGACCTATAAACCTGTACAATTCAATTGAAAATGAACAAATCTTTTAGGGGGGAAAATATAAAAAATAAAAAAAACATGCAATAAGCTAGTGTGCCCTTCCTTAAAGTAATACTTTGTTGAAGCAGCTTTTGATTTAATTACAGCATTCAGCCTTTTTGGGTAGGAGTCTATCAGCATGGCACATCTTGACTTGGCAATATTTGCCCATTCTTCCTTGCAAACATGCTCCAAATCTGTCAGATTGCAAGGGCATCTGTTGTGCACAGCCTTCTTCAGGTCACCCCACAGATTTTCTAATGGATTTAAGTCTCCGCTCTGGCTGGGCCATTCCAAAACTTTAATTTTCTTCTGGTGAGACCATTCTTTTGTTGATTTGGATGTATGCTTGAGGTCATTGTCGTGTTGAAAGGTGAAATTCCTCTTCATCTTCAGCTTTTTAGCAGGAGTTTGAAGGTTTTGGGCCAAAAGTGACTGGTATTTGGAACTGTAAATAATTCCCTCCACCTTGACTAAAGCCCCAGTTCCAGCTGAAGAACAGCAACCCCAAAGCATGATATTGCCACCACCATGCTTCACCGTGGGGATGGTGTTCTTTTGGTGATGGAAATGTTTTTTTTTTTTTTTTTTTTTTGCGCCAAAAGTACCTTTTGGAATTGTGGCCAAAAAGTTCATCCTTGGTCTCATCAGACCATAACACATTTTCCCACATGTTTTTGAGAGACTTGATGTATTGTTTAGCAAATTTTAGCCAGACCTGGATGTTTTTCTGTGTAAGAAAAGGCTTCCGTTTTGCAACCCTACCCCATAGTCCAGACATATGGTGAATACGGGAGATCGTCCCATGTAGTACACAACCAGCACTTGCCAGAAATTCCTGCAGCTCCTTCAGTGTTGCTGTAGGTTTCGTGGCAGCCTTCCTGACCAGTTTTCGTCTTGTCATCAATTTTGGAGGGATGTCCAGTTCTTTGCAACGTCACTGTTGTCCCGTATTTTCTGTACTTTGTGATGACTGTCTTCAGTATGTTTCATGGTATATCCAATGCTGTGGAAATTTTTTTGTACCTTTCTCCTGATACCTTTCAACAATGAGATCCCTTTGATGCTGTGTAAGCTGTCTGCGAACCATGGCTTTTGCTGTAGTAGGCAACTGAGTAAATGTCAGGAAAGTACTACTAGGACAGGTGAACTTTATTTGGGGTTAATCAGAGTCTCTTTAATTGATGGCAAGTGTGTACCCAAGAAGACTGAATGCTGTAGTTAAATCAAAAGGTGCTTCAACAAAGTATTAGTTTAAGGGTGTGCACACTTATGCAACCAGCTTGTTGTATGTGTTTTATTTTATTTATATTTTTCCCCTAACAGATTTGTTTGTTTTTCCATTGAATTGTACAGGTTATAGGTCACATTTAAAGGTGGGAAATGTTTTGAAATGATTTATTGTAGTGTTATTTTTTTATATCACAAAAACCTGCCATTTTAACAGGGGTGTGTACACTTTTTATATCCACTGTAGGAGTCATGCTAGACATAAGGAAGTAGTGGTGTATTCCCATTCCGTTGACATATGATGAATGAGATTACTGTCAGTCGCTGTCATCTTGTATATGGTCTGTAACAGGAGTGCTTCTTTTATTTCTTGAATAGCCCTCATTTGCGTGTCTTTCAGGGTTTTATAGTATACTAAGGAATTATACAGCTGGAGCCATAGCAATTGCTAAATTGCAGGCCTTTATTCGAAATATCTTTTTATAGTCAGATGAATTGACAAGACCCCACCCCCCCACTACACTTTGGTAAATGTACTAATACTTAAGAATTACAACAAAAATATTTTCTGAGTTTTCTCTAAATGTCACAGACAACTTTGAACCTTCATCCAAATCATCTTAAAATGTAAAGTAGTATAAACAACAAACATTTAAAGTTTAAAGCTTAGCATTTCAATACTGTGAATGCTGCTTATGTAAATTTGTCAAGAGATGTCAGCTGCCCTGAGCCATTGACTGATCTGATCTAATCGCTCTGTTTTTGCTATGAAAGGCATGGCTACATTGTACGTAGCTGTGAACCAGTGCAAGTTCTCTTCCTTTCTGCGGTAAAGACAATGGAAAATTTTCGCACCTCAGTGCCTTGTTTACAGCAGCTTGAGCTCCTGATTACAAATTTCTCTGTCTGTGATATGTCTTGCAGGTGTAGACAAATTCTTCTGCAACTTATTTGAGAGGTTAAGTTTAAAAAAAGTGGGTGGTCTTTTCCCTTCTTTTGATACCAAAGTGAGGACATGAAATTTTTTATAAAGTACAAGCAGGTTTCAGGTATGTACACAGTACTGGAATCATTTTATAGGGAGAAAAACAACCGAAGAGTTGCGTTAAACTGTAGAAGGTGATGTTTCCCTTTAAACAGTTTTCACAATTACCTGCCAATGAGTATGTTTTTCCTGCTGTTTGGCAGCTTTTATTTAATTAGGCTTTTATAGCTCTTAGGCTTCCAGGCCCTGGAATAGTCCTAGATCTTGTAATCCTAGGGTAGTCTCATTACATTCTCCATTTCTTGTTTGCCGTGCAGTTTTTGCTCCTGTATGTAATTACTGTATTTCCTAGCCGAAGGCAGTTACAAACTTCTATGCAATGCATAAAAAAGAGAGAATTTTGAGTTCACAAGTTCTTGTAGCTTTTCATGGTGGTGATAAACACATGGCTGAGTAAATAACATTTTAACATAGCTGAGTAAATAACATTTTAGTGCAACTGTTACGGGTTTTGTAATTTTATGCAGATAGAAGCATTATTACAGTTTGTCATTTTGCCAAGTCATTCTTTCACTACAGTCCACTGTGTTGGAGCATGGCTAGTTTCATAAGTGTATACTAGCTGCCCTTGTGGGCCATTTTAAGCTTAGCCAGTTTCTCTTTTTGTGCTTGAAATAATCCATCCTGTTTGGTTTTATATTGGCCTTATCCATCTTATGGTCTATAATTATATATTGCACAGTGAGGAAAAACTGCGATCATACCAGATAATTTGAGATGACTCGTGCATGGGATAAAGCATTTAGGAGCTGCTTTTGCCCATCACTAGTACAATAATCAGTCTTGAAGTAAATTTTCTGTTTCCCATCCATAGATCTAATTTGCACTTGAATATGGAAAAGAATACTCTTTTTGTGCATGGGGTATCTGTTCCACTACAGTGGTGTCCTCTGTAAGATGTATCTGCCCCTCCAAAACCATTCTGTTACTGTTGCAGAAAAAGCTTAGATTCCTAGATAGTTTTTCTGATGCCATTTGACTTGCTGATGTGCAGTAATTCCATCAGTAATGAGTTGGAGGATACCTTGTATGCCAGATGTGGGTCACCTCATGGCAATCTGTAGGATGCTGCATGTAGTGACAGGGCTTTGAGTCAGTCTGTATGTTTAGGCCTTGTGTCCTTTAGTAATGTATCTGTATGTGTGTTCTAGTTGTTGCATGTGTCTGGACAGATGCATGCCGAAGGTGACATTTCATTCAATGATTGGTCTAATGAGGGCTAAGTAAAGGAGGACAATAGTATTGACGTGCCTAGATCTAGACACAGTCCCTTTATCTATAAGCTGTGCAGTATAGAAGTTCTTTCTTACAACAGTAGACGCATGTTGATCAAAAATAGTCACTGTCCACGTAAGTTTCCAAACCCCGAATAACTAGGTCATGTCTTAAGGGGTGTATTTTCAATGTGATCGTTCCCTGGGATAAATGGCTTCCCAAAGGTTACAATAATGCGTTTTTTGGCATTTAGTTTGTCCAAGATTTTGGCACCACTTGTTTATTTGGGACAGTTTTTCCTGCAGGATGGCTAAGTCATTTGAAGATTCATTGACTGCCCCGAGCTTACAGTCCTCTATGTAGCAGTCATAGTCATCTATGATTGGGAAACCAAGAACACTGTGGAGGTTAAATATGTAGCTGTGTGAATGTTTCCCAAGCTAAGATCTTTATAAATTGTGAAATTTATCTTTCATTTTATTAAAAAGTGGTGGTTCTCATCTCTGGCCTTTAAGGTACAGTTTACTGATGTTCTTCGTTCCACATTGCTGCAGTCCTTACTATTGGGTAGTCCGCTGTCCAGTCGGCCCGAATACCAGAGTATATGGCTGACGTCGGTCAGGGCGCATTAGACTGACGTCAGTACGTCAGGGTACTAATGCGCATGACCGACGTCATATCCTCAGTCTTTTTTGCCGCATGGTCCGATGCAGAAGCAGTTTTGCGAGTGCAGGTTGGCGTTCTGAAATATTTCCGAAGCCGGAGTTTCAGACCGAATCGAGTTGGCTAAGTACCCGTTGGGGAACATTTTGGTTTTTCTTGCCTCAGTATTTAAACCGGATGTCAGAAAAAGTGAATAACTGTATTTCTTGTGGGAAACAGATACCTCATAGGGATTACCATACCTTGTGTATACCTTGTTTAGGGCCTGAGCACGACGTTGTTGGATGCCGCTCTTGTGCTAGGTTTAACAAACGCACTATTAAGAGACGGTTAGACTGTGCCAGGTTAGTGTTTGGGAAGCGTTGTAATTATAAAATGCCGCCGGATGCTCCGACGCCGCTGGCCCAAGAAGCGCAAGGACAAAACAGCGAAGCCTAGGGTTGATGAACCGCAGTCCCGGACGCCGGTTCTTTAGAAGGCTCAGTGGAGCCAGAGGTTTTGCCAGGAGTTTCTTTGGAGTCTCAGGCAGAGACTTTACTGTTACAGGATGTGCCTTCTCAGGGGGTAGGCCAGGCTGAGGGGGCTTCTCAGGTGACTGTTCTTCCCTCTCTTCCCAAGGTAGTTAGGGCCTCTCCTTCTGTTGCCAAAGCTTCTTTGAGAGGTAGGCCAAGTTCAGCTTCAGTGGGGGCTTCTCCTAGCATTTTAGGTTCTGTGCCTAAGAAACATATGCTTAAAATGGCAGAAGATTTGATTACTATGATTAGAGGTTCTATGCCCCCTCCTGATAAGAGGCCTAGGGTGGAACCGGAGTTTGATAGTTTTGAACAGTGTTCAGAGGCTTCTGAGTCTTCTGCGGAAGATTTGCAGGAGTTTCCTCCTTATTCTGATTCTGATGTGGATGATTCCACTCCTACAGCTTCTCCTCCTGAGGATTTCTCATTTTCAGAGACTCTGCATTCCATGAGGGAGCACTTTAAATGGGAAGGCCAGGATTACTCTGATTCCAGGAAAAGGCTTAGGGAATTCTTGTTTTGCCCCAGCATAGGCCCTTAGCTATACCTCCTGTGTTGAATGTGGTGGAAGATGTTTTGCAGAGGCTTCCCTGAACCCTGATTCTTTGCCTCCTGCTCCTGTTAAACCTGATAGGTACTATAGGGTGCCTGAAGCTCATAAGTATCTTTTAAGAGTCCTAGGGCAGATCCGAAACTGTTTCTCAGGGACCTAAAGGTGTTAAGGCCTCTGTGGTTAAAACCCTGTTCCCACTGATAAAGAGGCAAGGGCTTTGGATAGATGGGGAAAGAAAGTGTATACTTCTTCCACTTTAGCCATGAGGGCTTGAATTGTCAGTTTCACATGCTTAAATATCAAAATTATCTCCTTTCACAGCTGAAATCTAAGGTGGATGCTTTGGCGGAAGGTATTGAGTGTAAAGAGTTGCTGGATTTAGTTCATGTGTCTGAACAAGTAGGTAAGCATTCTTTGCAATGTGGTTTTGATGCTGTACAGGCCTCCTCGAGGGTGGCTTCCACTAGTTCTCTTCTTCGAGGCATGCCTGGTTGAGGGATCAGAATTTAGCTGAGCATGTTAAGACAAGGATTTTGGATGCTCCTTTACAGTCTGATGTGTTGTTTGGTTCGCCTGTGGAAGCAGTTTTAAAGAAAATGGAGGACAAAGCTAAGTCTATGCAAACTGTTAAAGATTTTTTGCAGGTGCAGCCACCGAAGTTTAGTAGAAATTGGCCTACTAAGGGATGGACATATCCTGCTTATGATTCCCAGTCTAGGGGTAGGTCTAGACGTGGTAGGGGCAGAGCTCAAGGTTCTTTTAGGCCTAGGACAGGGAGTTCACCTGCTCAGACTTCTGGTGAGGGCAGGGGTCAGTCCTTTCGCAAACAGACCCAATGACTTGCCTTTTCAGCTGCCAGTAGATTCTCGTCTGGCAGCTCCTTTGGGAGGAAGACTGTCTCTTTTCACGGAAAATTGGGATTTAATTACTCAAGACAGATGGGTGTTGGATATCATTCACCACGGTTACAGGTTTTATTTCCATACATTGCCCCCTTTCAAAGGCATGCCAGACGTTCCTCCTCTACAAAGGAAAGAGGCTCACAAGCAAATTTCTCAGTTACTCCAAATAGGGGCCATTCAGCCAGTCCCTGTATCAGAAAGGGGCCTAGGATTTTATTCTCGCCTGTTCCTAGTACCAAAGAAGGGGAACACGTGGAGACCAATTTTGGATTTATCTATCCTCAACACTTATCTGGACATTCCCAAGTTCAAGATGTTGACGTTACAACAGCTTTTACCTCTGCTGGGCAAAGATCACTGGATGGTAACTTTAGATCTCAAGGAAGCTTACCTTCATGTGCCTATAAGACTGAGTTGCAGGAAGTATCTGCTGAGCTGGAAATTCTCATTATCAGTTCTCTGCATTGCCCTTTGGCTTATCTACTGCCCAGAGTATTCACAAAGGTTCTGGCTCCAGTGATAGCTTACTTCAGGCTAAAAGGAATTCAAATCTATCCTTACTTGGACGACTGCCTGATTCTGGCTCAAGAAAAGGAAGACCTTCTACAGCATCTGGAATATGTTATAGCAGTGCTAAGATGCCTAGGGTATTCTGTGAACGAAATAAAGTCCAGTCTAGTACCCTCTCAAGACATGTGCTTTCTGGGTGTGAGACTGAATACAGCAGCCCAGATGGCCTTTTAACCCCGGACAAACAAAAGAGTCTATCACTTTACTTCCATCAACTATCTCATCAGTCCGTGCTGACTGCAAGGACAGTCCTTCAAGCATTAGGGTTCATGGCATCTTGTATTCTGGTGCTTCCCAATGCCAAACTGCATATGAGGAAGCTACAATGGTATCTCAAAATGTATGGACACAGCACTGCCAGGATTTGGACACTGTCATTCAAATAATACCTTGCCTTCAAACAGAATTTTTGTGGTGGGCTCAGGAATGTCACCTAAACAAGGGACTCTCTGTGCCCCGCCAGCGGTGAGTCAGATTTTAACGACAGATGCCTCGGACATTGCTTGGGGAGCTCATCTGGATGGAAAGTGGATACAAGACAAGTGGCCTGTCAGACTACAGCATCTACATATCAACATGAAGGAGATGTTAGCAGTCCAGTTTGCATTAATGGCTTTCAAGGAGTTACTTCTTCCAGGGCAGGTGTTGATTCTAACAGACAACACAACTGTCATGTGGTACATCAACAAGCAAGGGGGAACACATTCTTATCCTCTATGCAGGCAAGCAATGATTTTATGGGAGACTGCTTAGGCTTGCAACTAACTCTTCAGGCAAGGTTTCTGCCGGAGCACAGAACTCCTTAGCAGATGTGTTAAGCAGACAAATCATGGATCCCCACGAGTGGAAACTGGATCTTCATGTATTTCAGACATTGACAGTGTCATGGGGAACTCCAGACATAGATCTGTTCGCTTCTCCACTAAACCACCAGCTGCCAATGTTTTGCACAAAGGGGTTTCATCACACAGCTTGGAAAGTGGATGCTCTGTCTTTCAGTTGGAAAAACCTTCATGTGTATGCCTTTCCACCTCTGCCTCTTCTTCCAAAGGTGCTATTAAAAGTCAGACAAGACAAGCCAAGGATGATTTTGATAGCTCCAGATTGGCCTCGCAACACTGGTACCCACTACTAAGGAGTCTGGTAAGGAAGCCTCCATGGCCTTTACCTTTGATTCCTCATCTGTTATCTCAGAAGGACGGTCATCTGCTCAATGTCAAGCTTCACTCTCTTCATCTAACAGCCTGGCATATTCTGTGTTGAAACACAGCAGGTCTCAACTTCCTCAACAAGTTTTAAATGTGATTATGGAAGCTAGAAGACCTAGTACAAGGAAAGTGTACGAGAAAAATGGAAGAGATTTTTATTTTGGAGTACAGCAAAGAATTTGGAAATTTCTGAGCCTAATTTGAGTGTGGCTCTTCAATATCTTACTGAGTTATTGGACAAAGGTTTGTCCTTCTCTTCCATTAAGATTCATGCTGCAGCAATTTCAGCTCACTATGATTGTGTCCCACCATTGTTTTCGCATCCTTTGTTCAAGCAGTTTCTTAGAGGGGCAAAGAATATAAGACCCCACGTAGAGCTCCTACTCCTGCTTGGGATCTCAATTTTGTGTTGGAAAAACTTACTCTACAACCTTCTGAGGCAGGAGCTACTGCTGAATTGAAATACTTGTCATGGAAGACTGCTTTTCTGTTGGCTATTACTTCTGCAAGAAGGGTGTCTGAGTTGCAGGCCCTTATGGCAGTAGAGCCCTTTTTGATTTTCCATAAGGATAGGGTATCATTACGCACTAATCCTTCCTTTATGCCTAAGGTGGTTTCTAGTGTGGCTTTAAACCAAACTATTCATTTGCCTACTTTTTATGCAGACCCCCAAAATAAAGGGGAAAAGATTTTGCACACTTTAGATGTACACAGGCAATTGCTATTATTTAAGCAGGACTAAGGATTTTAGGCAGTCTCAGCAGTTGTTTGTTTCTTTTGCTTTGAGTTCAGGGCAAGCCTGTGTCAAAACAAACTATTTCTAGGTGGATGGGATTTTGCATTGCATTTTGTTATTCCCATCATGGCAAGGAGATTCCAGCTGGGATTAGGCCTCATTCCACTAGGGCTACTGCCACTTCAACAGCATTTCTAAGGGGGGTGGCAACTAAGGATATTTTGGAGGCAGCTACTTGGAGTTCAGTGCATACTTTCTCCAAGCATTATCACCTTCCTATCTACTCTAAGTCTAGGGCTGGTTTTGCCACAGCTGTTTTGCAAGGCATGTTGTCAGCTCCTACTTCTTTATGATTTGCCAGCCTCCCTTACCTCTGCTTTGGGATTCTACCCAATAGTAAGGACTGCAGCAATGTGGAACGAAGAACATAGTACAGTTTTGTACCTACCATAAATGTAGATGTTCGAGGATCCACATTGCTGCAGTCCAATTTACCCTCCCTCCTTCCCCTCTCTGTTTAGGGGTGGTTGTGTAGGTGAGGTTATATGCTGATATTTTTGTATATATTTTTGTATATATTGTACATATTTTTGGGGCAGGTATTTTGGGCCTTGTCTTTTTAGGGTCTTCTGACATCTGGGGCAAGAAAAGACTGAGGATATGACGTCGGTCATGCGCATTAGTACCCTGACGTACTGACGTCAGTCTAATGCGCCCTGACCGACGTCAGCCATATACTCTGGTATTCGGGCCGACTGGACAGCGGACTACCCAATAGTAAGGACTGCAGCAATGTGGATCCTCGAACATCTACATTTATGGTAGGTACAAAACTGTACTTTTGGCAAGTCAGAACACCTTTGAGTGTGGTCACAAGTGGTCACATTAAACTGTGGCATGCATAAGAGACTGGTTAACTATAAAAGCATTTAGAATTGTTGAAATTTGTCTTAAACCTAATATTTTTAATTTAGTTTATCAAACATGAATTATGAAATAACATGTTTTTCTCCTCCTTAATAGAAAACTGTGATGCTGTATTATGTTGCGTTACTGATCTGTCTTCCCAGACTTGTGCAGTCTGTTCTCCACTATTCATAATTTTTTTTTGTTTGACTTTATCAGAACTGTATGACTCTGGAAACAGTCTGACTGCTTTGTACATCTGTTAACCAAATTTATTTGTGATCACAGAAAGAGCAGGATAATTTAGACACACACTTTTAGGTACTTTTCATCTCTACTGTAACAGTTTAACAGATGGGTATTTTTTCTTGGGTGTGGTGATACAATTAGATGCTTCTTCAGCCTTCAGTGACTTAATCCATTGCATGTTCTGGCAGCGATGAATACTGCACATTAGTGCAATCTGCTTAGTGGTAAAATATATGACATAAGAGTTTATGGACACTGGCACTTGATTGCATCTGTTTTCAGTGTTGTGTCTGAATGCAGTTTAGAGAAATAAGTTTAACTTGTAATTAAAAAAAAAAAAAAAAAAAAGTGCTACCTCTCTTTACCCACTCCCCAGTAAACTGAGGAGATGATGGTGGTGATACTGCATACAGTATTAATTGCTACACCAAGAAGTAACCTCCATCAGGCTGCATTTATTTATTTTACATTTGTTAACCGGGTTAGTCCGGCTGAGCTTTTGGAAAAGCTCCTCAGGACTAGAAAAAAATTTATTAAATTTTAGTAACGTAGTAACATAGGTACAAATGTACACTGTTCTAAGAAGTGTTTGTATAAGCAGTGTCTTTTCAATATTAAATGCATTTTAAAGGCAGAAGAAGAGTATTATAGTAATCCTACTTGTTAACCAGGTAAGCCCATTCTTTTCAGGGATACCCAGGAGCAATCTCTGATTAAGTGACTTGCTCAAGGTCACAAAGGTGGCAAGGGAGGGCTGAGTTGATCAAACTCTGTACCCCAGAAACTACAGTTTGCAAACTTAACCCCTACACATAAGGCCATATAGTAGATAGCTGTGACAATTCGCAGGTTCTGTTTTCTTTACACTGAGCAAACCCACACTGATTATCTCCTGCTGGTGTAGGAGGTTGTTCCCTGTGTTGTTCAGCTTGTGCTGTTCGTTTGCTAGTAAGTTCCCTTTTGGGGGGGGGGGGGGGACTTCAATTAAAAAAAAATGTTTCCTGTTTAGGAAAGTTATTTTAAGGATAGGAGTTTTATATTTTAGTGGACTGTCATGAGACTCTGTTGTACTTTTAAACAAGAGTGCACTTTTTTCCTGTCAGTGTAAAAGTTGTAATCGAAACCCATTTGTATTTTCTGTGTAGAAATTGTTTATTTTACTTTTTGGAGCTGGCAAAGTGATTTCAAAATGCTTTTTGTTGTGTTCTTGCATGAACAATTGATTTAAGACTTTTTATTTTTACTATCTTTTGATGCTCCCTAGAAAGAGCACCATTTTCAGCTTAACCAAGGAACAGACTACCAGTCCCAAGGTCAGTCCTCCTTCTAGCCACAAAAAGAAGTTAAGAAAACAGCCTTTGCAACCACAGCAGGCTAGTAGTTTGCTTCAGATGCAGGTCAACACCACCACTTTGGCCTTCAGTTGTTTCCAGACTACTCAATACCCCAGATCCCTCTGGTGTAGCACTGACGGCCAGTATGGACTAGAGGTTAGCCATGTCCTCTTCTGCAGCTGTTGAGTCCCCTCAGTGGGCAAGGGAGAAACACTTTTGGCTCATAGAGGGGGAACAGAAGGAAGAAAACCATGGTAAAAATTAGGAGGTGCAGCTCTCAGCAGGATAAAAGCACTCTCATCAAACTAAACAAACCACTCAGAGGACAAATGAAGTCTACCAAAGCTAAATTTGTCCTCCCAGTCCAAGGACAACCACAAGGCGTTATTTAGCTGTGTCTACAACCTCAAAGCCTAAAAACAATTGTCTGCAGAGCTCATTGTTAATGGAGCCACCTACACTGAGCCAGAAGATATAGCAAATCTACTTACTGACAAATTTGGGTCTAGCTTTATCTTTATCCCTGTCTCCTCTCAACCTTCTCAGGAAAGAACCTCAAGATGTTCATCGTGTTACACTGCTGCAGGCGGTTCCCCAGTTGGCCTGAGTTCTAAAGTCTTGGTCCGGCTTCGGTTGCTGTCGCCTCCTCCCTGACGTCAGTGTGACAGGTTTATATAAGATGCAGCTGATGCCATTTTCTTCGGTCTTTCTTGCCGCGCGGTGCCCGAAGCAGAAGCAGTTTGCAAGTGCTGGTCGGCCGACTCCTGAGATTTTCATTCTGAATCCAGAACCAAAGTCTTCTACACAGCTAAGTACCCCATTGGGGAAACTTTTTCTTGCCTCAGACCGATGTCAGTAAAAGTTAATAACTGTATTTCTAGTGGGAAGCAAATACCTCATAAGGATTTTCACTCCTATTGTATTCCATGCCTAGGCCCAGACCACGACGTCACTGGTTGTTGGTTTTGTGCTAGGTTTAACAAGCGCACTATTAAACGTCGATTTGATTTTGCCCGACATTATTTTGGCAGAAAATTCAATTACACCATGCCGTCAGAACTTCAGACGACCGGAATACATAAAAAGCTCAAAGACAAGGACAGGCACCCGAGGCCCAAAACTGACGAGGCCTCTTCTAGGCTGGTCATCGGTTCTCCGGTTTTCAGCGAAGCACCTACACAGCCCCTGACGACTGCTTCCACAGAACCACAGACTGCCTCCGACTCCCACGTGGAGCTGGCTGAGCTTTCGGATGCTCTAGGTTTTCAGCCTACCGAAACTAACCCTTCAGAGAGAACCGAAGTAGCTGAGCAAATCCACAGCTTCAGAGGGTGTTCTCAGTCCTACCCAGTTTAACCATTAGACCCTCTGCTAAGTCTAAGGTCCCCTTAAAAACAAAGAAACAGATACAGCATTCTCCAGGACAGGCTTTCATGCCTAAGAAACAAATGCTCAAAATGGCTGAAGACCTAATCACCCTGATCAGGGGGTCCCATCCCCCTCCAGATAAAAGGCCCAGACAGGATGCAGATTATGAATCTTCCGACCAGGTGTCCATTTCTTCAGATTCATCCTCAGACCTAGGATATTCTTTACCCCCTTATGGGGATTCTGATGCTGACGAATCAATTCCATCAGCCTCTCTGCCTGAGGACTACTCCTTTGGGGAGACCTTACATACCCTGAGGGAGCATTTCCATTGGGAAGGCCAGGATTACTCGGAATCCAAGAAAAAGGCTCAGAGACTATGTTTTATTGCCTCAACACAGATCCCTTGCTATTCCACCAGTGTTAGATATTGTGGATAATGTGTACACTGAATCCAGCTTAAATCCTGACTCCTTACCTCCAGCCCCAGTTAAACCTAATAGATATTACAGAGTCCCTGACTCTCACAAATTTCTGTATAAAAGCAGTGATGTCCTTCATGGATGCATCTGCAGTCATAACAAGTGGGTTGTCCTGTCGTCAGGCAGCCCTGCAGTCGGCCGGATTCCAAAGTCCGGGTCCGCTTCGCTGATGTCGACTCCACCCGACGTCATCTCTGTTGGTCTGGTATAAAAGCATCAGCCGACGCCATTTTCCTCAGTCTTTCTTGCGCGGCGCGCCGAAGCAGAAGCTGTTCGCAAGTGCCGGTCGGTCGGATCCAGAGATTACTTCTACCAAATACCACTTCGAAGACTTCTAAAGCTAAGTACCCGTGGGGACTCTTTCTTGCCTCAGCCGATGTCAGAAAAGTTAACAATTGTTTAACCTGTGGGAAACAAATACCTCATAAAGATTTCCACTCTTACTGTCTGCCTTGTTTAGGCCCAGCCCACGACGTAGCAGCCTGTTCGCCTGTGCTCTTTCAACCTAATTTAACGCTTAGGCGCCGGTCGGAGTTTGCAGAACAGTTTTTCGGTTCTGATTTGCCGGATCCTCCGACTACCCCAAAAACGCAAAGATAAAGACCGACACTGCGGGTCCGCGGTTTCGCCGAAACCACGGTAAAGCAAACCCAGTGTCTCGGGTTTCGCCGTGCCTGCTCGGGCCAAACCGAGAAAACTGCTCAAAGTACAGCTGAACCTATTCTTACAACTGAGGCCCCTGCTACAACTCTTGAATCGACCTCAGAGATTTTACGCTCTACGGTGGTTGACTTATCAGACACCATCCCCTGGGATGTCTCTACCCCAGCACGTGGTGCTGCTAGGCCTCCAGCTGCCATGTCCATTAAGGCCTTCGCCAGGGCTAAAGCAGCCAAGACTACTAAAACAGTGCCTGTTAAACCCCCACATCCAGGCCCTCTTCTAGTTCTCAAATGCTTTCTTTGGCAGAAGATTTAATTTCTTTAATTAGAGGATCTCAATCTCACCCAGACAGGGCCTCTCAGCCCCAGAGAAGAGACCTAGGGCAGAGCCCCTGAGCCAGTGTCTTCTGATGATTCTGCTGATGAATCAGACATAACTGACCAGCCTGAGGCTCCCTTCTCCAATTTTGAAGATTCTGATGCTGAAGAATCCATTCCAGCTGCTTCCCCACCAGAAGAATTCTCCTTTGGGGAAACCTTACATGCCATGAGAACAGTTCCAATGGCAGCAACAGGATTTTTCAGACTCCAGAAAAGACTTAGGACCTTTCTGCACCTCCCACAGCACAGGCCCTTAGCTATACCTCCTGTTCTCTGTGGTGGATGATGCTTTCAATGATGTTTGCTCCGCTCCAGATTCTTTACCCCAGCCCCTGCCAAACCAGACAGATTTTACAGCGTGCCAGATACTCAGCACCACCTTTACAAGGCCCCACTTGCAGACCCAGAAACTATATCCCAGGGTCCCAAGGCAGTAGCCACCACAGCTAAAAACCCTATTCCTTCTGAAAGGGAAGCAAGGTCACTAGACAGATGGGGTAAAAGGTCTACACTTCAGCTACTCTCTCAGCTAGAGCTTTAAACTGTCAGTTTCACATGATACAATACCAAGAGTTTATGCTTGATCAGTTAACTAAAAACTAACCACTGATGAATCTCTTGATAAGAAATATGTATTAGAGATGGTAAATAACATACAACAGGTTAGCAACCATTCCTTAAAATGTGGCTATGATGCACTGGAGGCTTCATTTAGATCAGCCATGACAGGCACAGTGATAAGAAGGCATGCATGGCTAAAGGAACAAGCTTTACCGGATCATGTTAAAGCTAAGTTGCTAGATGCTCCTATGGACAAGACAAGTTTGTTTGGTACACCTGCCCAGCAGGTTATGAAGAAAATGGAAGAAAAGGCAAAATCTGTTCAAACTGTTAAAGATTTCTTGCAGGTTCAACCCCAAGGTTTAGCAGGAATTGGCCTGCCAAAATTGGTCCTTTCCTGACTCCACAAAATTTCAAAGGGCAGGAATAGACGCTCCAGAGGCAGAAACCAATCCAGAGGAGGTGCCTACAGAGGACGACAGTGGCAAGGTAACAACAGAGGCACAGACACAGCCACTGCCACTACATCAGCACAACCACAGTGACTTAATCCTAAATCCGCCTACCAGGGAACAAATAGCAGCTCCTCTAGGCGGAAAGTTAACCTTATTTTCAAAGAACTGGCACTACATAACAAAAGACAAGTGGATTTTACAAACCATAGATCAAGGTTACCGGTTTCACTTCCACACTTTACCAGTCAAAAGAGGAATGCCAAATCTACCTCCAAATCAAAAACAGAGGCTCTACCAGATAATGGAGTTAGCAAACATAAGAGCTGTGGAAAGAGTGCCAACAGCAGAACAAGGAAAGGGTTCTACTCCAGACTATTCCTAGTTCCAAGAAAGGAAAAAGTTGGAGACCAACCTGTCCACCTTAAATACATACATCATTGTCCCAAAATTCAAAATGCTGACCCTACAGCAACTTCTTCCCATGCTGGGCAAGGAGTCTTGGCTGGTAACTCTAGATCTCAAGGAGGCATACCTGCACGTCCCCATTCGACCAATCTGCAGAAGATACCTCAGATTTCTTGCAGGATCAGAGCACTATCAATTCTCAGCATTGCCCTTTGGCTTATCTACTGCGCCCAGAGTATTCACAAAATGCCTGGCATCAGTAATCGCCATTGCAGACTACAGGAATTCAAATTTACCCATACCTGGACGACTGCCTGCTACAAGGGGACAACAAAAGCAAGCTGACAACAGATTTACAAAGGGTCATTTACTTGCTACAAGGACTGGGATACACAGTCAATTTACAAAAGTCAAGGCTGATACCATCCCAAACAAGGACATTCTTGAATTGGACACAGTACAACAAATGGCATTCCTGACTACAGAAAAACAAAAGAACTTCCTCTTTACTTCTTGGCACTAACAAAACTGAACAAGTTAACAGCAAGAAAAGTTCTGCAGGCCTTGGGCTTCATGGCATCATGCATAATCTTGGTCCCATTTGCCAGACTACATATGAGGAAACTACAGTGGTACCTAAAGAATTTATGGTCCCAACACAGACACAGTCTAGAAACAGAAATCCCACTAATTCCATGCTTAAAACAGGAGTTCCTATGGTGGGCTCAGGCATGCCAGTCAAACCCAGGCCTACCCTTTCGCAGATGTCAACCAAGCCAGACCATCACAACAGACGCTTCAGACCTAGGATGGGGGCCCACATGCTGGACAAATGCAAGGATTGTGGACACAGGATCAACTTCACCTGCACATCAACCTAAAAGAAATGCTGGCAGTAAAACTGGCAATCCAAAAGTTCAAACCATTTCTCAAAGAGGGCCAGTTGATGATAAGGACAGACAACACCACAGTCATGTGGTACATCAACAAACAGGGAGGCACTCATTCATACCCCTATGCAGAATGACCTTGAGCTGTGGACCCTGGCACTCAGCTACAACATTCAGTTACAGGCAATATTTGTACCGGGAAAGACAATACTCTAGCAGACATATTAAGCAGAACCACTGGATGCCCACGAATGGAAGCTGCACCGGACATCTTCAAGACCATCTCAAGAAATGGGGAATGCCACAGATAGACCTATTCGCATCACCTCTCAATCATCAGCTCAAAAATTCTGCACAAGGACATTCCACCCACTAGCATGGAAAGTGGACTCACTCTCCTTCAACTGGAAAGGCCTAACAGCATATGCATTCCCACCTCTTCCTTTCCTACACAAGGTACTACTAAAAATCAAGGAAGAACGCCCAAGGATAATCCTGATAGCTCCAAACTGGCCAAGACAACACTGGTACCCACTACTGAAGAGCATGTCTCGAACAATATAAATACCCCTGATGCCTTTGATGTTAACTCAGAACAACTACAGCATCATACATCCAAACCTAAAACGCTGCAACTGACTGCATGGAACATCACATAGCAGCAGCTAATCCAGAACTTTCCCAAAGAGTTAAAGACATTATTCTTGAAGCACGCAGACCTTCAACAAGAAGGAACTATGCTGGAAAATGGAAAAGGTTTGTCATTTGGAGTACGGAAAGAGGAAAAGATGTGTCAAACATAGATATGCCTAACATTCTGGAGTATCTGGCGAACTTCTTCATTCAGGCCTGTCCTACTCCTCCATCAAGATACATGCATCAGCTATTTCAGCAGAATACAGCTTTGATCCACCTGTTTTTCACCCTTTGCTCAGGCAGTTCCTCAGAGGAATCAAGAATGTAAAACCTCCAAGGAAACCACCATTACCAGCTTGGGATTTAAACTTTGTGCTAGAAAAGTTGACACTATCACCCTTTGAACCAGCAGCAACAGCAGACCTACAACACCTGTCATGGAAAACTGCTTTCCTACTGGCAATTACTTCAGCAAGGAGGGTTTCAGAACTACAGGCCTTAATGGCAGTGCAACCCTTCCTAATCTTCCACCAAGATAGAGTGTCCATGAGGACTAATCCTACATTTATGCCCAAGGTGGTATCCAGAGTGTCTTTAAACCAGGCAATCCACCTACCTTCTTTCCCAACCCACAAAACAGAGGGGAAAGAATACTGCATACCTTGTCTGTACATAGACAGCTACGCTACTACTTGGACAGAACAAAAAATAGCAGAAAGACTGACCAACTTTTTGTAGCCTATGCAACAGGAAGGGAAGGAAAAGCTATTTCCAAACAGACAATCTCCAAATGGATAGGAAATTGCATACGATACTGTTACTCCTTCCATGGAAAACCAATTCCACAGAACATAAGACCTCATTCTACAAGGGCAACAGCCACTACCACAGCCTTCTTACGAGGAGTGGCAACCAAAGACATTATTGACTACTTGGACCTCCGTGCATACATTTGCCAAGCATTATAATTTGCCTCTATATTCCAGATCCCGAGCAGGGTTTGCAACTGCTGTACTGCAAGGGATCCTAAACACACCATAATCTACTTTTATCCTCCTCCCCTAGTTGGCTATGGTATTCTACCCACTTGTTATGACTGCAGATGCATCCATGAAGGACATAGTACAGTTTTGTACCTACCATAAATGTAGATGTCCGAACTGGATAGCATCTGCAGTCAGGATTACCCTCCCTCCTTCCCCTCTGTGGTACTCCTAGGGTGTTTACCCTCCTAATAGCTAGCTGTTGGGGAGTCTTTATGGTGTATTTGTTTGTATATATGTACATATATGCTTATTGTTGTGTTTACCTCTATCTATTTGGAAACATTGGCATCTATCCAAATTTTTAGCCTGCAAGAGGGCTACTGGCATCTGGGGCAAGAAACACTGAGGAAAATGGCGGCTGATGCTTTTATACCAAGACCAACAGAGATGACGTGGGTGGAGTGCGACATCAGCCGGACCCGGACTTTGGAATCCGGCCGACTGCAGGGCTGCCTGACAGGACAACCCAGTTGTTATGACTGCAGATGCTATCCAGTTCGGACATCTACATTTATGGTAGGTACAAAACTGTACTTTGTTGACCCTGAAACTATTTCTCAGGGAAGGGATTAAGGCCTCATCAGCAAAAAACCCAGTTCCCTCTGACAGAGATTCCAGAGCATTAGACAGATGGGGAAAGAAAGTATATACGTCTGCAACTTTAGCAGTGAGAGCCTTAAATTGCCAGTTTCACATGCTAAAATATCGGCAATTTTTGATGTCTCAGTTGAAACAAAAGATGCTTCCAGATTCAGATCCTCCTAATTTTAAAGACATGCAGGATTTATTGCATGCAGCTGAACAAGTAGGAAAACATACTTTGCAATGTGGGTTTGATTCCTTAGAAGCCTCCTGTAGAGCAGCAGTTACAGGCTCTGTCATTAGAAGGCATGCTTGCTTAAAAGAACATACGTTACCAGATCATGTTAAGGCAAAATTATTGGATGCACCTTTGCAGCGGGATGTGTTTGGAGTTAAGGCAGAGGAGGTATTAAAGAAGATGGAGGATAAGGCAAAATCTATGCAAATGGTGAAGGATTTCTCACAGGTTCAGCCTCCTCGTTTTAGCAGAAATTCGCCAACAAAGAATTGGTCCTTTCCAGTCACAGACAGACCTCAAAGGGGCAGATACAGACGTCCAAGAGGTAGAGGTCAAGCACAAGGTCCTTACAGGTCTCAAAAATGGGATACACCAGGCCAGAAAGAAGGGGAAGACAGGCCACAACCTTATAAAAAGCAGCTTCAATGACATCCCACTACAGCTGCCAAACAGCTCTCTCTTGGCAGCCCCCTTAGGAGGAAAACTGGCACTTTTCTATCACAATTGGCATTGCATCACCAAAGACAAATGGGTTCTCAACATTGTATCTCAAGGTTACAGGTTCCACTTTCACACTCTGCCAAGGTTCAACGGATTGCCAAATCTGCCACCAAATCAATGGGCAGAGGCTTAAAAACAAATTACAGCACTCATGGACATGAGATCAATTCAAAAGGTACCACCACAGGAGCAAGGACAAGGATTTTACTCAAGACTCTTTATGGTTCCCAGAAAGGACAAAGCCTGGAGACCCATTCTGGATCTTTCTTCTCTAAACACTTACCTAGATGTTCCGAAATTCAAAATGTTGACACTACAGCAGCTTCTTCCCTTGCTGGGCAAGAAAGCTTGGCTCGTGACTTTGGACCTCAAGGAGACATGCCTGCATGTCCCTATCAGACAAAACTGCAGAAGATACCTCAGATTTCTAGCTGGTTCAATGCACTATCAATTCTCTGCACTGCCCTTTGGCTTATCTACTGCGCCCAGGGTCTTCACAAAGTGCCTGGCACCAGTAATTGCATTTTGCAGGCAAAAAGGAATTCAAATTTATCCATACCTGGATGACTGCCTGATTCAAGCAGAGAGCAAGGACATTCTTTTAAAGCATCTGGCGTTTGTAAAAAAAGTTAAAGTTGCCTGGGGTACACAGTAAATGAAAAGAAATCAAAACTAGTGCCCTCACAACAGATAATATTCCTGGGTGCCAGCTTGAACATAACGGCCCAGATGGCTTATCTCACGCCAGACAAGCAAGGACAACTGACTCAATACTTTCAATTGATGGCAACAAAGACCCAACTGCCTGCAAGAAACATTCTGCAGGCCTTTGGCTACATGGCATCTTGCGTACTACTAATTCCATATGACAGACTGCATATGAGGAAACTACAATGGTAAGAGTGTATTGTCTCAGCACTGTCAAAGTTTGGAAACAGTTTATTTATTTATTTTTTTTATTTTACATTTGTTTACCGGGCTAGTCCAACTGGATACATTTCCATTTTCAGCAGAGGCCCGGGGAGAAAAGCTCCACATTGAAGTTAATACAAAACAAATTATTTACATAAAGAAAGTAAGTAGCTAGTAAAATACAAACAGAAACATGGTTCAATCTAGATTATACTAATTGAGAATATATACTAGGAAGGACACTTGCTCTAATTCTGTTTACAGTACAAGATAGGGGAGTCCTATTTTAGTAAAACATTCATGAAGATATAATTGATTCAGTAAATATATACACATGCACAGTTCTATATTAATTAATATCAGAGGCTATTAACAAAGGAGTTTTAGAGATTAGCTTCTCAAGGGGAGTGAGTAGAGAGAGGTTAAAGAAGGTATTAAAAAAGAGTGATTAGTAGAATCATAAGATTAGTCGGGATTGATGCATGGGCATAGCCAGAGTGTTTTAAGATGTTGTTTGAGCTTTTGTTTAAAGAGGAAGGGTGAAGGAATAGAAGTTAGAGCAGTAGATAGAAGATTCCAGTGTTTACCTATGGTATTTGAAAATAGTGAGTAACTGGCGATGTTGTTAGACTTAGTTAACCTCACAAGAAGTTTATTTGAGGAGCGTAGTGAATTTAGATTAGTATAGGGAGAAATAAGGTCAGAAAGTATAGGGGTATTTTTTGGTTGGTAAAATATCCTATGTACAAAGGTAAGTTGGGAAAGTATCAGCGTGTTTTTAAGTTCTAGCCAATTTAGTTGTTGTAGATTCTGACAGTGGTGAGGTCTAAATGGGTTTCCAGTAGCAAATCTAGCAATGCTATTGTATGCATTTGCTAGTTTAGTGAGATTATTTTTCTTTAGGTTGGTGTATAATGGGTGAAGCATAAAGAAGAGTGGAAATAAGATTAGTGAGCGAGTGTAATTTTGGCCTTTGGAGTTAAAAAGGTTTTAATTCTATAGAAGGAGCGGGGTTTTCTATTTACGGTTTTAATAGTGTTATTAATGTGATTATCAAAAATGAAGTTGTTGTCAATTATAATACCTAACTGCTTAGTGGTAGAGTCAGGGGATATATGTGTGCCATTGTTGGATTTAATAGAGAAGTCTATGTGGGGGGACTTGCTATTAAGCCTGAAGAGCAGGAGTTTGTTTTTTTTGGCATTCAAAAGGAGGCAGTGTTTCAAGAACCATGCCTCAACTGTGCTAAATACATTCTGTGTTAGAGTTTGTAGTTCAGAGGAGGTGTTAGCAGAGCATATGAGTGTAGAGTCGTTTGCATATTGAATACATGTAGCTTGAGGTATTGCTTACCTGTAAGTCATTTATGAATAGAGAAGAGGAGAGGTCCTAGGATGGAGCCCTGTGGGACCCCAAGAGAGACTGGCAGAAGGGATGAAAGTGTGTTTTCCCAGAGAACTGCCTTTTACTAAGGTAGGAAGTGAACCATTGAACAGCTTTGGTATCTAGAGAAAGAGATTCAAGGGTTTTTATGAGCAAGTTGTGGTTTACCATGTCAAAGGCTTTTGACAGGTCTATAAAGAGTGCTGATGTGAGGATACTATTATTGCGGTTTCTATTGATACACTCGGTAAAAGATAGGAGAGCTGTGGTTGTGCTATGAAATGGCCTAAAGCCATGTTGGCAGTTAGCTAGTAAGTTATATTGAGTTAAGTGGTGCATTAGCTGATGGTAAATACATTTCTCCATAATTTTTGCTAAGGGCGATGAGTGCTATAGGCCTGTAGTTAGAATACTCATTGGAATTACCTCCTTTATGTAAAGGGATTATGTGGGAGATTTTCCAGATAGCAGGGATGGTTCCTTCATTGATGGTTCTGTTTATAAGGATGGATATGGGATAGGCAACTGCTTCAGCTGCTTTTTGAAGGTATTCAGATGGTAACTGATCAGCAGATGGGGTACAAGGTTTAAGTTCTTGGATGAGTTTTAGGATATAGATAGTAGAGATGGGTTGTATTTGGAATGTAGGGAGATTAGCAGATGTGCAGGTGGGGAGGCTAGAGTTGTCTATTGTGAGGTGGCTAGCTAGTGAATTGATGGTGTCAGTGAAAAAGGAATTAAAGGCATTAGCAGTTTGATGTGAGGTATTCTTTTCAGCCCCTAAAGGGGAAGGTGTACTAGAGTGGCCTGGGTGTAGGAATGAATTTAAGGTTGACCAGAACCTTTTGGGGTTTTCATGGTGAGTTTGCTGTAGTTTACAGTAGTAGTTCATTTTATCTATAAAAAAATGGCTTTCTTAGTACTATTTCTTAACTGTCTAAAGGCTTGTTGGTCTGAGGTAGTTTTGGTAGTTCTCCATTTAGCCCACAATTTATTCCTAAGTAGTATTTTTTGTCTTGTCTCTTACAGTTATACCACTAATTCCTTCCCTTCAACAGGAGTTTCAATGGTGGGCTCAAGCTTGTCACCTCAACAAGGGACAGCCTTTTACTCAACCCACAGCCAGGCAAACACTGACAACAGATGCATCGGATTACGCCTGGGGAGCACACATGGCAGGAAAATGTATTCAGGGCGAGTGGCCCACAGAGCAAAGGCATCTTCACATCAATCAAAAAGAGATGCTAGCTGTACAAAATGCACTTATAGCTTTCAAGGACCTGCTGCATCCAGGACAACTACTACTAAAGACAGACAACACCACAGTTATGTGGTACATAAACAAGCAAGGGGGCACACACTCCTACCCCCTCTGCAGACAAGCCATGACCTTGTGGAACACAGCTGTAGACTACCAAGTTCATCTGCAAGCACAATTCCTGCCAGGAGAGAAAAACACACTGACAGACGACCTAAGCAGAAACATCATGGATCCTCACGAATGGGAATTGAATCCACAAATATTCAGAATGATAACACAAAAATGATGGAGCCCGGACATAGATCTGTTTGCATCCCCAATGAACTGCCAGCTACAGAAATTCTGCACAAGGAGTTACCATCCACAAGCATGGAAAGTGGATGCCCTCTTATTCAGCTGGAAAAACCTGCAAGTGTATGCTTTCCCTCCTTTACCTCTCCTTCCAAAGGTACTCATAAAAGCCAGGCAAGAAGAGCCAAAGATGATTCTGATTGCACCAGACTGGCCACACCAGCACTGGCACCCAATCTTAAAGAACTTAGCACAAGAACCACCCTGGATTTTGCCTCAAATCCCACATTTGCTGACACAGCACAACAGTCAGATACTTCATAGCCAGCTAAAGACCTTAAACCTAGCTGCATGGAAAATTCCTTAGTCAAGCAAGCAATGCCTCTCCAAAGCTGTTACGGATGTCATTCTGGAGGCCAGAAGGCCTAGCACCAGGAAAGCCTACTCGGATAAATGGAAGAGATTCTGTGCCTGGAACCAGGCGCACAGCCTTGACCCTCTTGTCCCAAACATTCCTCAGATACTTCAATATTTAACTGAGATGCTAGACAAGGGCCTCTCCTTCTCATCCATCAAGATCCACGCCTCAGCCATTTTTGCTCATTACAACACGGATCCACCAATTTTTTTCTTATCCTTTGCTCAAACAGTACCTCAGAGGGGCTAAAAACATAAGACCACCCCGTAGAGCACCTGCCCCAACTTGGGACCTCAACTTTGTTTTGGAAAAATTAACTACCTCCCTTTGAATCGGCTAACACAGCAGAATTAAAATACATCTCTTGGAAAACTGCTCTGCTACTGGCAATAACATCAGCACGAAGGGTTTCAGAATTACAGGCACTAATGGCAGTGGAACCTTTCCTCATTTTCCACCAGGACAGGGTGTCTTTAAGAACTAACCCAACGTTTATGCCAAAGGTGGTATCAAGTGTGGCTCTAAACCAAACTATTCACTTGCCAACTTTTTATCCAAAACTACAGAACAAAGGGGAGAGACTGCTACATTCTTTGGACATTCACAGGCAGTTACACTTCTACTTGGACAAAACCAAAGCTTTCAGAAAATCTGAGCAATTATTGGTAGGATATGCTGCAGGAGCACAGGGAAAAGCCATTTCAAAACGGACTATCTCAAAATGGATAGGACATTGTATATGTTTCTGCTATACTCACCATGGGAAACCTGTACCTAGCAGCATTAGATCTCACTCCACCAGGGCAACAGCCACTTCAACTGCCTACCTCAGAGGAGTACCTACCAAGGAGATTTTGGAAGCAGCAACATGGAGTTCGGTGCGTACCTTCAAGCATTACCATTTGCCTTTATACTCCAAATCCAGAGCTGGCTTCACCACTGCTGTGCTGCAGGGCCTTATAGCCACCCCTAATGCCTTACAGAACCAGCCTCCCTACCTCAGCTTTGGGATTCCACCCAAGTCTAATGACTGCAGCAGTGTAACACGATGAACATAGTACAGTTTTGTACCTACCATAAATGTAGATGTTCGAGTGTAAACACTGCTGCAGTCCAGGTTACCCTCCCTCCTTCCCCTCTTACTTGCTGGTACATACCTATGCCTTCTACCCTTTACTACCTATGGGGAGTATTTGCTGGTAACTGAAAGTTGTTGTTTGCTTTTCTTATGTATGTTTTATTAGCAATTTGAATTGCCTACCTATTTGGGGGCACCTGACATCTGGGGCAAGAAAAACTGAAGAAAATGGCGTCGGCTGCATCTTATATACCCCTGTCGCACTGACGTCAGGGAGGAGGCGACAGCAACCGACGCCGGACCAAGACTTTGGAACTCAGGCTGACTGGGGAACTGCCTGACGGCAGGGTAACCCAAGTGTAATGACTGCAGCAGTATTTACACTCTAACATCTACATTTATGGTAGGAACAAAACTGTACTTTTCACTCCCCCCTCCTATAACTAGTGAACAGGTCCTTGATGCTCTCCCCTCTAATGTCAAAAACACTGCATCAGTGAGCCCAGCCAGTATCCCAGGATGCCTTCTAAATTAGGGACAAATGGGTTTTAAATAGTGTCCCAAGGATACAGATTTCACTTCCACATGTTACAAACACCAAGCGGGTGGCCAGATCTACCCTCAAATCAGCGGGCAGAGGCCCAAAATCAAGTACTCCCCCTCTTAAGCATGGGGGCTATTCAATTGGTACCAGAAGAGGAAAAGGGACAAGGTTTCTATTCAGGACTTTTTCTGGTACCCAGAAAAGACCATTCCTGGCGTCCTATCCTGGACCTTTCTACTCCAAACACCTTTCTGGTGATACCAAAATTCAAGATGCTGACTTTTCACCAGCTGCTTCCTATACTAGGCAAAGATGCCTGGTTGGCAACATGAGACTTAAAAAAAGCATACCTGCACATCCCTATCAGGGAGTCTTGCAGAAGATACCTACGTTTCAAAGCAGGCTACATGCACTATCAGTTCTCTGCACTGCCCTTTGTGAATACCCTGGGCGCTGTAGATAAACCCAAGTGCCTAGCTCCAGTCATTGCATTTTGCAGGCAAAGAAATATTCAGATATACCCATACCTGGACGATTGTCTAATTCAGGCAGAAAGCCCGGACATACTTTTGAATCATCTTGCTTTTGTTCAGAGCATGCTGACTTGTCTGGGGTACACTATAAACAAAAAGAAATCACAACTGGTACTCTGTCAAATTATATTCCTGGGAGCAGGCTTGAATACAACTTCCCAGATGGCTTTCCTCATGCCAGAGATTCATTTGACAACCTACTTCAAACAAATGGCCACAAAAACCCAGCTATCTGCAAGGCAAATACTGCAAGCCTTGGGGTTCATGGCCTCCTGCATTCTTCTAATTCCATATGCAAGGCTGCATATGAGGGAACTATAGGGCATCTCAAAAGCCTATGATGCCAACATTCTCAGGATCTAGAAGCAATGATTCTTATCATACCTTGCCTATGCCTAGAGTTCCTCTGGTGGGCAGAGGCCTGCCACCAAAACAAGGGACTACCATTCACACTACCCCCTGCCGCCCAAACCTTAACAGATGCATCAGACTATGCATGGGTGGCTCACCTGGCAGGGAAGTGCATTCAGGGCAAATGGAAACCAAGTCAAATGCACTTGCATATAAATCAAAAAGAAATGTTAGCTGTAAAGAATGCTCTGACAGCCTTCAAGGACCACATTCTTTCAGGACAACTAATGGTAAAGATGGACAACACCACTGTCATGTGGTACATAAACAAGCAGGGGGGTACACATTCTTACCCTGTCTGCAGACTAGCCATGGCGTTGTGGAACACAGCCTTGAGCTACCAAGTGAATCTACAAGCTCAATTCCTGCCAGGAAAACTAAATACACTGGCAGACTGACTAAGCAGAAACCTCATGGTCCCACACGAGTGGAAACTGGAAGCAAGGATTTTCAACATGTTGACAAGCAAATGGGGGAGCCCAGATATAGACCTGTTTGCCTCCCCCCGAACCATCAGTTGGACAAAGTTTGCACAAGGATTCCCCACAAGCTAGCTTGGAAAGTGGATGCTCTGTCCTTCAGCTGGAAAAACGTATCAGTTTATGCCTTTCCTCTGCCTCTGCTCTCCAAAGTACTTCTAAAGATCAAACAGGACAAGCCGGGGACGATTTTAATTGCACCAAACTGGCCACGCCAACACTGGTACCCCTTCTTGTGCAGTGTGTCATGCTTGGCCCCATGGCACCTGCCTCAGACTCCTTCCCTGTTGTCTCAGCAGGAGAACCAGATTCTGCACCCTCAGCTGCAAACCCTGAACCTAGCAGCCTGGCTAATTACATAATCTCTCCTTTACCATCCCTCAGTAAGTCAGTGATGGATGTCATTGTAGAAGCAAGGAGGCCTTGTACTAGAAAATCTTATGCTGCAAAATGGAAAAGATTCTGTGCCCCTGGATCCAATCTCAAAGGATGAGCGCAGAAGCACCCAATTTACCTCAGATTCTACAATACTTGACTGAGATGCTTCATAAGGGCTTGTCCTTTTTCTCCATCAAAATTCATGCTTCAGCTATTTCAGCTCATTATAACACAGAGCCTCCCCTCTTCTCTCACCCACTGCTCAAGCAGTTCCTTAGATGGGCCAAAAATTTAAGGCCACCCAGGAGAGCTCCAACTCCAGCCTGGGACCTTAAGTTTGTCTTGGAGAAACTCACTCTTCCTCCTTTTGAGCCAGCTGCTACTGCAGATTTAAAATTCCTTTCTTGGAAAACCGCTTTCCTTTTAGCAATCACTTCGGCAAGAAGGGTATCTGAATTACAGGCCCTTATGGCAGTGGAGTCTTTCATGTGGTCTGGGTGTCCCTCGGAACCATTCCCTCCTTCATGCCCAAGGTGGTATCCAGTGGTATCCAGTGTAGCTCTTAATCAGTCCATTCATTTGCATACCTTCCTTCCTAAACCACAGAACAAAGCGGAACAGATACTGCACTCCTTAAATGTTCTGTACATATACTTTCACCAAGCATTATCATTTGCCAATTTTCCTCTAAATCCAGAGCTGGCTTTGCCACTGCAGTCTTGCAGAGCCTTGTAGCTGGTCTTAATTCTATTTAAATTCCTCCTCCCAACCTTAGCTTTGGGAATCTGCCCAAATGTAATGACTGCAACAGTGAAACACGAAGAACATAGTACAGATGTTAATCGTGCATACAGCTGCAGTCATAACAGATGGGTTCTACTGCCGTCAGGCGGGTCCTCGGTCGGCCGAATTCCAAAGTCTAGGTCCGGCGTCGGTTGTCATCACTTCTTCCCTGACGTCAGTGCGACAGGGGTATAAAAGAACCAGCCGACGCCATGTTCTTCAGTTTTTCTTGCCGCGCGGTGCCCGAAGCAGAAGCAGTTCGCAAGTGCCGGTCGGCCAGCTCCTGAGATTACGAAAAATCTGGAAAACCGAAGTCTTCTTAAAAGCTAAGTACCCCATTGGGGAAACTTTTCTTGCCTCAGACTGATGTCAGACAAAGTTAATAATTGTATTTCTTGTGGGAAGCAAATACCGCATAAGGATTTCCATTCCCTCTGTATACCTTGTTTAGGCCCAGACCACGACGTCTCGGTCTGTCACTTGTGCTACATTCAACAAACGCACTATTAAGCGTTGGGCGGAGTTTGCCCAGCATTTTTTTGGGAAAGCATTTAACTATACCATGTCGTCGGATGCGACACCGGTTTTGTCTAAAAACCGCAAAGACAAGGACCGACACTCGAGGTTCGCGCCCTCTACCGACACCACGCCAAAGCCGACTACACGTGCTCCGGTTCTCAGTGAGGCGCCTACGCAGCCCCTGACTACCGACGACACATCTTTGGCGGTGTCTCCTGTACCTGAGGTCGCAGGCTCCTCTGCCCACACCCCGACTACAGATACCGAAGCCACTCTTGGCGTTGAAACACAGAATGTGGACAGGTCCACCTCCACTCAAGGTGTCTTCAGACCTTCCTCTTCTTTCTCTATCAAGGCTTTCACCAAGTCTAAAGCAACCATACACCCTAAGAGACCAGTTACACAGAGCCCATCTCCAGGCCCCCATGCCTAAGAGACAGATGCTTAAAATGGCTGAGGATTTAATTACTCTAATCAGAGGTTCTCAGCCACCTCTGGACAAAAGGCCCAGAGTGGAGGAAGATTCCCCCTCCTCTGATCAGGGATCCATTATTTCAGAACACTCTGATCAGAAACAGGCTTACTCCCCTTTTGAAGACTCTGATGCAGAGGAGTCTATTCCTTCTGTATCCCCCCCTGAGGATTTCTCATTTGGGGAAACTTTGCATACCTTAAGGGAACACTTCCACTGGGAAGGCCAGGATTATTCAGATTTCAAGAAAAGGCTCAGGGAATTTCTTTTGTTACCCCAGCACAGGCCTCTGGCTATACCTCCTGTCTTGGACATCCTAGATTATGTTTACTCTGAGGCCTGCCTTAACCCGGACTCTCTACCTCCAGCTCCAGTTGAGCCTGACAGGTACTACAGGGTTCCTGACTCGCACCAATTTCTTTACAAAAGCCATGCTGCTGACCTAGAAACCATCTCACAGGGACCCAAGGGAGTTGAGGCTTCCATTGCCAAAAATCCATTGCCTTCCGAGAGAGATTCCAGATCCTTAGAAAGGTGGGGAAAAAGGTATATACCTCGGCTACCTTAACCATGAGGGCCTTAAACTGTCAGTTTCATATGCTAAAATACCAACAGTTTCTGTTATCTCAATTGAAAAGTAAAATGTCACAACCTGAACAACCAGACTTGAAGGAGTTGCAGGATTTGATGCATAGTGCAGAACAAGTGGGTAAACATACCTTACAATGTGGTTTTGATGCTCTAGAGGCCTCATGTAGAGCTGCTGTTACAGGCTCAGTCATACGTAGGCATGCTTGGCTCAAGGAACAAACCTTGCCGGATCATGTCAAAGCTAAATTACTAGACGCCCCTCTTCAAAAGGATGTACTATTTGGGGCAAATGCTGAGGAAGTATTACGAAAAATGGAGGAAAAAGCTAAATCAATGCAAACTGTGAAAGAATTTCTACAGGTTCAACCACCACGATGTTCATCGTGCATACAGCTGCAGTAATCACAAATGGGTTCTCTGCCGTCAGGCGGGTCCTCGGTCGGCCGAATTCCAAAGTCTAGGTCCGGCGTCGGTTGTTGTCGCTTTCTTTCCTGACGTCTGTGCGACAGGGGTATACAAGACACAGCCGACGCCATATTCTTCAGTCTTTTTTGCCGCGCGGTGCCCAAAGCAGAAGCAGTTCGCAAGTGCCGTTCGGCCAGCTCCTGAATTTACGAAAAATTGGAAACCGAAGTCTTCTTTAAAGCTAAGTACCCCGTTGGGGAAACAGACAAAGTTAACAATTGTATTTCTTGTGAGAAGCAAATACTGCATAAGGATTTCCATTCCCTCTGCATACCTTTAGGCCCAGACCACGACGTCTCGGGCTGTCGCTTTTGCGCTACTTTCAATAAACGCACTATTAAGCGTCGGGCGGAGTTCGCCCAACATTATTTTGGTAAAGCCTTTGATTATAAAATGTCGTCGGAGACTCCGACTACCGTTTTGTCCAAAAAACACAAGGACTGACACGCGAGGTCCGTGGTCTCCACCGACACCACGCCAAAACCGGCTACACGTGGTCCAGTTCTCAGCGAGACGCCTATGCAGTCCCTGACTACCGACGACACTTCCTTGGCGGTGTCTTCTGTAACTGAGACCGCAGGTACCTCGGCCCTTACTCAGACTACAACCGAAGCCACTGAGTGTTGAGCCTGCTAATGTGGACAGGTCCACTTCCACCCAGGGTGTCTTTAGACCCTCATTTTCCTTTTCCATTAAGGCCTTTACTAAGTCCAAATCAGCCATGCATCCCAAGAGGCCTGTTGCACAGGGCCCATCCCCAGGCCCCATGCCTAAAAAGCAGATGCTTAAAATGGCTGAGGATTTAATTACTCTTATCAGGGGTTCCCAACCCCCTCCAGAAAAGAGACCCAGAGTGGAGGAAGATTCTCCCTCTTCTGAACAGGGCTCCATTTTCTCAGAACATTCTGATGTTGAGGAACACTCATACTCCCCTTATGAGGATTCCGATGCAGAGCAGTCCATTCCTTCTGTCTCTCCCCCAGAGGATTTTTCCTTTGGGGAAACATTGCACACCTTGAGGGAACACTTCCATTGGGAAGGCCAAGACTTTTCTGATTCCAAGAAAAGGCTTAGGGAATTTCTTTTGTTACCTCAACACAGACCTCTGGCTATACCTCCTGTCTTGGACATACTTGATGATGTTTACTTGGAGGCTTGTCTTAATCCGGATTCCCTGCCTCCTGCCCCAGTCAAACCTGATAGGTACTACAGAGTTCCTAACTCTCACCAATTTCTTTTCAAAAGCCATAATGCTGACCCTGAAACCATTTCTCAAGGCCCCAAGGGCATGAAGGCCTCTACTGCCAAGAATCCACTACCTTCCGAAAGAGAATCTAGATCCTTAGAAAGGTGGGGAAAAAAGGTATACACCTCGGCCACCCTAGCCAAGAGGGCCTTAAATTGTCAGTTCCATATGCTTAAATATCAGCAGTTTCTGTTATCACAATTAAGAAATAAAATGTCTCAACCTGAACAACCAGATTTGAAGGAGTTGCAGGATATGATGCATAGTGCAGAACAGGTGGGTAAACACACCTTACAATGTGGCTATGATGCCTTAGAGGCCTCAAGTAGAGCTGCTGTTACTTGATCAGTCATTCGTAGACATGCCTGGCTTAGGGAACAAAGCTTGCCTGATCATGTTAAAGCTAAACTACTAGATGCTCCTTTACAAAAGGATGTACTATTTGGTGCTAATGCTGAGGAGATACTACGGAAAATGGAGGAAAAAGCTAAATCTATGCAAACTGTCAAGGCTTTTCTACAGGTACAACCACCTCGTTTTAGCAGAAATTGGCTTTCTAAAAACTGGTCCTTTCCAGCCACGGACAAGCCCCAAAGAGGTAGATACAGGCGCACAAGGGGCAGAGGACAATCTCAAGGATCATATAGAGGCAGACAATGGCAAACTCCAGCACCAAGAGGTGGCGAAGACAGTGCACAACAATACAGAAAACAAACCCAATGACTTCCTCCTTTTCATGCCAAGCAAGTCTCAGCTGGCAGCTCCCTTGGGAGGAAAGCTGGCATTATTTACAAGAAATTGGCATATTATCACAACAGACAAATGGATCCTGGACATTATAACCAGAGGCTACAGATTTCATTTTCACACTCTTCCAAAAATGAGAGGCATGCCAAACCTGCCACACAATCAAAGGACAGAGGCACAAATACAAATTTCAAAATTCATGGACATGAAAGCTATTCAAGAGGTACCTACTCACGAACAAGGTCAAGGTTTTTATTCCAGACTATTTCTGGTACCAAGGAAAGGAACCGACTGGAGACCCATTTTGGACTTATCCATCCTAAATACATTTCTACTCGTACCAAAATTCAAGATGCTCACATTACAGCAGCTTCTTCCCATGCTGGGCAAGGAGTTTTGGCTGGTAACATTGGACCTCAAGGAGGCATACCTGCATGTCCCAATCAGACAAAGCTGCAGAAGATACCTCAGATTTCTTGCAGGTTCAATCCACTATCAATTCTCTGCATTGTCCTTTGGCTTGTCTACTGTTCCCAGAGTATTCACGAAATGCCTGGCATCAGTAATTGCCTACTGCAGACTTCAAGGGATACAAATTTACCCTTATTTGGACGACTGCCTGATCCAAGCGGACAGCAAGCACACACTTCTGGAACATCTGGCTTATGCAACACGGTTACTGAATTCTCTGGGATACACAATCAACAAAGAGAAATCCAGGCTAACACCATCTCAGAAAATAACTTTCCTGGGTGCCAACTTGGACACAAACACCCAGACGGCCTATCTTACGCCAGAAAAACAGGGGCAACTAACTCAGTACTTCAAAATACTAGCAAATTGTACCAGGCTTACTGCAAGGAAAATCCTGCAGGCTCTGGGCTTCATGGCATCTTGCATTCTTTTAATCCCATGTGCACAGTTGCATATGAGAAAACTTCAATGGTACCTAAGAAACCTGTGGTCTCCAACACAGCCACAATTTGGAAACAATAATACCAATAATTCCATGTTTGCAAAAGGAATTTCTATGGTGGGCCCAAGCATGCCAAACAAACACAGGTCTCCCATTCTGCAAGCCTCAAGCAAATCAAGTCATCACAACAGACACCTCAGATTATGCCTGGGGGCGCACATGACAGGCAGGTGCATTCAGGGCAAATGGTCCCAAAAGGAAAAGCACCTTCACATCAATCAAAAAGAAATGCTAGCAGTGATAAATGCAATTACAGCATTCAAGGACCTCCTGTATCCAGGACAATTATTGATAAGAACAGACAACACCACAGTAATGTGGTACATAAACAAACAAGGAGGAACACATTCATACCCCCTGTGCAGACTAGCCATGAAACTTTGGAACTTGGCTCTGGAATGGCAAATCGAACTTCAAGCATAGTACTTGCCCGGTTTTGAAAACACGCTGGCAGACAATCTAAGCAGAAATATGACAGATCCACACAAATGGAAGTTGCATCCTCAGGTGTTTACAAAGATAATTCAAGCGTGGGGGAGGCCAGACATAGATCTCTTCGCCTCCCACAGGAATCCTCAATTGGAAAAGTTTTGTTCAAGGACCTTTCATCCAAAGGCCTGGAGAGTGGACACCCTTTCATTCAGTTGGACAGCATGGACAGTGTACACTTTCCCACCTCTGCCTCTTCTGCCCAAGGTGCTCTTGAAAGCAAGAGCAGACAGACCGAAGAGGATACGGATTGCTCCAGACTGGCCAAGACAGCACTGGTACCCACTCCTGAGGAGCCTAACACATACTCCTCCCTGGCCTCTACCTCTAATGCCTCTTCTGCTGACTCAGCACAGCTACAAAACTCTTCACAGTCAGCTGAAAACACTCAATCTAGCTGCATGGAAAATTCCTTAACACCACAACAGACCCTACTCCCCAAAGAGGTGCAGGATGTCATTCTGGAGGCCAGAAGGCCATCTACTAGAAAGATTTATTCCGCAAAATGGAAACTGTTTTGCTCTTGGAATGAGAAAAAAGGCCAGGACCCTAGAAAACTGAATTTGCCTCTGGTATTACAGTATCTAGCTGAGCTGCTGAACAGTGGACTTTCATTTTCCTCCATAAAAATCCATGCCTCAGCCATTTCTGCAGAATTCAACAGGGATCCACCGTTATTCTCTCACCGACTTTTAAGACAGTTCCTCAGAGGGGCTAAGAATATAAGACCACCAAGGAAACAACCTGTGCCAGCCTGGGATCTTCATTACATTCTAGAAAAATTAACATTGCCTCCTTTTGAACCAGCTGCCTCAACAGATTTGCAATATTTGTCCTGGAAAACAGCTTTCCTTCTGGCCATTACCTCAGCTCGTAGGGTTTCGGAACTACAAGCCCTCATGGCTGTGCAGCCCTTTCTCATCTTTCATCAGGACAGGGTTTCCCTTCGAACCAACCCGTCATTTATGCCTAAAGTGGTATCCAGGGTAGCTTTGAATCAAGCCATATACTTGCCTACCTTTTACCCCAATCCTCAAAACAAAGGGGAAAGGCTGCTACATTCCTTAGACATCCATAGACAGCTACGTTATTTGGACAGAACAAAGCCTTTCAGGAAATCAGAACAACTTTTTGTGTCCTATGCTATAGGAGCTCAAGGGAAGCCTGTTTCCAAACAGACAATTTCAAAATGGATAGGCCACTGCATACGATTTTGTTACTCCTATCATGGGAAATCTGTCCCTACAGGCATCAGACCCCACTCCACCAGGGCCACTGCTACCTCTACAGCCTTCCTCAGAGGAGTTCCTACCAAAGATATTTTGGAGGCAGCCACTTGGAGTTCTGTACATACCTTCACAAAACACTACCACCTGCCTTTATATTCCAAAACTAGAGCAGGCTTTGCCACTGCTGTGTTGCAGGGCATTCTGGCTCATCCCAGTTCCACCTAGTGCCTACCACCCTGTGCGTAGCTTTGGGATTCTACCCATATGTGATTACTGCAGCTGTATGCACGATGAACATAGTACAGTTTTGTACCTACCATAAATGTAGATGTTAGAGTGCTAATACAGCTGCAGTACAGGTTTCCCTCCCTCCTTCCCCTCTTGGTAAAGGACTAGTGGCTAACACCTCCTCATACAACCTAATTTGGGTTATCCTCCTATGGTGTATTTGCTTGCAGCTACTGTTTTTTGATTACATTGCATTGCTTGAATATATTTATATATATAATTTATGTATTGCCTTCTTTCTGGGGGCACCTGACATCTGGGGCAAGAAAGACTGAAGAATATGGTGTCGGCTGTGTCTTATATACCCCTGTCGCACTGACGTCAGGAAAGAAAGCGACAACAACTGACGCCAGACCTAGACTTTGGAATTTGGCCGACCGAGGACCCGCCTGACGGCAGAGAACCCCTATGTGATTACTGCAGCTGTATTAGCACTCTAACATCTACATTTATGGTAGGTACAAAACTGTACTTTTTAGTAGAAATTGGCCTTCCAAAAACTGGTCCTTTACTGCCGCGGACAGACCCCAAAGAGGCAGATACAGGCGTCCGAGGGGCAGAGGACAACCACAAGGATCGTACTGAGGCAGACAATGGCAAGCTCCTACACAAAGAGGTGGTGAGGACAACTCACAATCTTTCAGAAAGCAAACCCAATGACTTTCCCCTTTGCAGGCCAACCAGGTCTCAAATGGCAGCCCCCTTAGGAGGCCAACCAGGTCTCAAATGGCAGCCCCCTTAGGAGGAAAGCTGGCACTATTCTCAAAAAATTGGCATGTTGTCACAAAGGACAAATGGATCCTGGACATTATAAACAGAGGCTTCAAATTCCACTTTCATACCCTTCCAAAAATGAGAGGCATGCCAAAACTGCCACACAATCAAAGGGCAGAGGCACAAAAGCAAATTTCAGATCTTATAAACATGAAAGCTATTCAAGAGGTACCTACACACGAACAAGGTCAAGGTTTTTATTCCAGGCTATTTCTGGTGCCAAGGAAGGGAAAAGATTGGAGACCTATTTTGGATCTTTCCATCCTAAACACATTCCTACTCGTACCAAAATTCAAGATGCTCACTCTACAGCAACGTCTTCCCATGCTGGGCAAAGAGTCTTGGCTGGTAACATTGGACCTCAAGGAGGCATACCTGCATGTCCCAATCAGACAAAATCGCAGAAGATACCTCAGATTTCTTGCAGGTTCAACCCATTATCAATTCTCTGCATTGCCCTGTGGCTTATCTACTGCGCCCAGAGTATTCACGAAATGCCTGGCATCAGTAATTGCCTACTGCAGACTTCAAGGGATACAAATATACCCTTATTTGGATGACTGCCTGATCCAAGCGGACAGCAAGCACATTCTGCTGAAACATCTGGCTTATGTAATAATGTTATTAAACTCTCTGGGATACACAGTCAACAAAGAGAAATCAAGGCTAATACCCTCTTGAAATATAATTTTCCTGGGTGCCAGTTTGGACACAAACACCCAGATGGCCTACCTCACGCCAGGGAAGCAGGGGCAACTAATTCAATATTTCAAGACACTGGCAAATTGCACCAGGCTGACTGCAAGGAAAATCCTGCAGGCTCTGGGATTCTTGGCATCTTGCATCTTGCTAATCCCATGTGCAAAGCTGCATATGAGAAAACTACAATGGTACCTAAAAAACATATGGTCTCAACACAGCCACAGTTTGGAAACAATAATACCACTACTTCCATGTCTGCAAAAGGAATTTCTGTGGTGGGCTCAAGCATGTCAAGCAAACACAGGCCTTCCATTCAGCAAGCCTCAAGCAAATCAAGTCATCACAACAGACGCCTCGGACTACGCCTGGGGGGCGCACATGACAGACCGGTGCATTCAGGGCAAATGGTCCCAAAAAGAAAAGCACCTTCACATCAATCAAAAAGAAATGCTAGCAGTAATAAATGCTATTATAGCTTTCAAGGACCTTCTACAACCAGGTCAACTATTGATAAGAACGGATAACACCACAGTTATGTGGTACATAAACAAGCAGGGAGAAACACATTCCTATCCCTTATGCAGACTGGCCATATCACTTTGGAACATGGCCATGGACTTACAAATGGAACTACAAGCACAGTACTTGCCAGGCAAGGAAAACACGCTGGCAGACAACCTAAGCAGGAATATGACAGATCCACACGAATGGATGTTGCATCCAAAAGTTTTTACAGAAATAATCCAAAAATGGGGAGGGCCAGACATAGATCTCTTTGCCTCCCACAAAAATCATCAGTTGACAAAATTCTGCTTGAGCACCTTCCACCCAAAGGCATGGAGAGTGGACGCTCTCTCTTTCAGCTGGACATCAATGACAGTTTATGCCTTCCGCCTCTTCCTCTGCTGCCCAAAGTCCTATTGAAGACCAGAGCAGACAGACCAAAGATGATCCTCATTGTTCCGGACTGGCCAAGGCAACACTGGTACCCACTCCTGAGGAGCCTGACTCATTCCCCTCCATGGACCCTGCCTCTAATGCCTCTTCTTCTGACTCAGCACAGCTTCAAAACTCTTCACAGTCAGCTAAAAACACTCAGTCTAGCCGCATGGAAGATTCCTTAGCATCACAGCAGGCCCTACTCTCCAAGGAGGTGCAGGATGTCATTTTGAAGGCCAGAAGGCCATCAACTAGAAAAGCTTACTCCACAAAATGGAAACTTTTTGTGTCTGGAATGAGAAAAAGGGCCAGAACCCTGGAAAACTGAATTTACCTCAAATACTACAATATTTGGCTGAACTACTAAGCAGTGGACTTTCGTTCTCCTCCATCAAAATCCATGCCTCAGCCATTTCTGCAGAATACAACACTGATCCTCCTTTATTCTCTCACCCTCTTTTAAGACCGTTCCTCAGAGGGGCTAAGAATTTAAGACCTCCAAGGAAACGACCAATACCTGCTTGGGATCTAAATTTCATTCTGGAAAAACTGACTTTGCCTCCTTTTGAGCCAGCTGCTTCATCAGATTTGCAATATTTGTCCTGGAAAACAGCTTTCCTTCTGGCTATCACTTCAGCTCGTAGAGTTTCAGAACTACAGGCCCTCATGGCTGTCCAGCCTTTTATCATCTTCCATCAGGACAGAGTTTCATTACAAACCAACCCTTCCTTTATGCCTAAAGTGGTATCCAGGGTAGCTTTAAATCAGGCCATACATTTACCTACTTTTTATCCCAATCCTCAAAACAAAGGGGAGAGATTACTACATTCCTTGGACATCCACAGGCAACTGCGTTATTATTTGGACAGAACAAAGCCTTTCAGAAAATCAGAACAGCTCTTTGCGGCCTATGCAGTAGGAGCTCCAGGAAAGCCAATTTCCAAGCAGACAATCTCAAAATGGATAGCCCACTGCATACGCTTTTGCTATTCCTTTCATGGCAAAACTGTTCCTACAGGCATTAGAACTCACTCCACAAGGGCCACAGCCACCTCTGCAGCCTTCCTCAGAGGAGTTCCTACCAAGGATATCTTGGAAGCAGCCACTTGGAGTTCTGTGCATACCTTCTCCAAACAAACCCATCTGTTATGACTGCAGCTGTATTAGCACTCGAACATCTACATTTGTGGTAGGTACAAAACTGTACTTTTGTGTACACTTACCATAAATATAGATGTTCGAGTGTATTCACTGTTGCAGTCCTGGTTACCCTCCCTCCAGCCCCCTTTCTTCTTTTGGCTATACCTCTACTTTCCCTTACTATGCTCCAAAGCTTTTTAGTGTATTTGCTTTTTTTGTTGGCGGTATATCCTTGTATTTATAGATTTAATTGCTTCTCATTAGGGAGACACCTGACATCTGGGGCAAGAAAGACTGATGGCGTCGGCTGCATGTTTTATACCCCTGACGTCATGAAAGAAGGGACAGCAACTGACGCAGGACCCAAGACTTTGTTAATCAGGCCGACTGAGGGCTACTGCAAGCAGATAACCCAAATGTAATGACTGCAACAGTGAATACACTCGAATATCTACGTTTATGGTAAGCGTACGCAACTTTACTTTTCTGGCGCCCAGAAAAGAAAACTCTTGGCGCCCTTTCCTGGATCTGTCAATTCTCAACACCTTCCTGGTGGTACTAAAATTCAAAATACTTACACTCCAACAGCTGCTTCCTATGCTAGCCAAGGACTCCTGGCTGGTCATTATAAACTTAAAAGAAGCTTATCTGCACATACCTATAAGGGAATCTTGGAGGAAATATCTACGTTTCAGGGCAGGCTGTATGTACTATCAGTTCTCTGCACTTCCCTTTGGCTTATCTACTGCGTCCAGGGAATTCACATAGTGCCTGGCTCCAGTCATTGCATACTGCAGGCAGAGAAAGTTTCAAATTTACCCATACTTGGGATGATTGCCTGATTCAGGCGGGCAGTCAGGAACTGCTATTACAGCACCTGACATTTGTAAAGAGACTCCTAACTTCTCTGGGGTATACCATCAATGAAAATAAATCGCATGTGGTACCCAGCCAAAAAATTGTATTCCTGGGAGCAAGCTTGAACACAACTTCCCAGATGGCATTCCTTACTCCAGAAAAGCAGATTTATTTGACAAATTACTTCAAACTACTGGCCACCCAAACCCTACTATTATATAAAATACTGCAAGCCATAGGATTGATGGCCTCATGCTTTCTCCTAATTCCATATGCAAGACTGCATATGGGGAAACTTCAATAGTATTTAAAAAGTCTCTTGTGTCAGCATTCGCAGGACCTGGAAACATTGATTCCTATCATTCCTTGCCTAAGGACAGAGTTCTTTTGGTGGGCAGAGGCCTGCTACCACAACGAGGGACTCCCTTTCATTCAACCCCCTGCCACCCATACCCTGACAACAGACTATGCGTGGGGGGCTCACATGGCAGGCAAATGCATTCAAGGCAAATGGAGCCTATGACGAATGCACCTGCATATCAATCAAAAAGAAATGTTAGCTGTACAGAATGCCCTGACAGCCTTCAAATACCTTATCCTTCCAGGACAACTCTTGATAGACAGACAATACCACAGTTGTTTGGTACATAAACAAGCAGGGGAGAACTCGCTCCTACCCGCTGCAGGTTAGCCATGGCTCTGTGGAACACAGCCTTGAACAATCAAGTGCACCTGCAAACTCAAGTTCATGCCAGATGAAGAAAATTCACTGGCAGATGACTTTAGCAGAAATCTAATGGACCCACACGAGTGGAGACCGGAACCCAACACATTCAAGCTTCTAATCCACAGGTGGGGAACACCAGAGGTGGTCCTCTCTGCTTCCCCCCAGAACCATCAATTGAAAAAGTTTTGCACCAGAACTCCCTACAGCCAAGCATGGAAAGTGGATGCCCTGTCCTTTACATGGGAAAACCTCTCAGTCTATGCCTTCCCCCCCCTCCTCTCAAAAGTACTACTCAAGATCAAACAGGACAGGCCAAGGACAATCCTGATTATACCAGACTGGCCACACCAACACCGGTACCCACTTTTATGCAGTCTGACAGCAGTGCCACCCTAGCACCTTTGTCAGACCCCCTCTCTGCTGTCCCAGCAGGAGGGCCAGATTTTGCATACTCAGCTGCAAACCCTGAACCTAGCAAGCCTGGCTCATTCCCTAAATGCATCACCACCAACCCTCAGCAAACTGGTGCTGGATGTCATCCTTGAGGCCAGGAGGCCTAGTACTAAGAAATCCAATTCAGAAAAATCGAAAAGATACTGCTCTTGGTGCCAGTCCCATGGTAAGGACACAACTCTGCCCACCTTACTTCAAATCCTAGATTACCTAGCAGAGCTGCTCCACAAAGGACTTTCCTTCTCTTCAATTAAGATGTATGCCTCTGCCATCTCAGCTCATTACAATACTGAGCCATCCCTCTTTTCTCACCCTCTGGTCAAACCGTTCCTGAGAGGAGCTAACAATTTAAGACCCCCCGAGGAGAGCTCCCACTCCTGCCTGGGACCTTAACTTTGTATTACAGAAGCTCATGCTTCCCACTTTTTTTTGCCTGCTGCTACAGCAGAGTTAAAATTCCTCTCTTGGAAAACGGCCTTGCTTCTAGCCATCACTTCAGTAAGAAGAGTGTCTGAGTTGCAGGCCCTTATGGCTGTGGAACCCTTCATTATCTTCTATGTGGACAGGGTTTCCTTCAGGACTAACCCATCCTTTATGCCCAAGGTGGTATCCAGTGTGGTTTTAAACCAATCCATCCATTTACCCATCTTTTTTCCTAATCCTCAGAATAAAGGGGAAAGGATTTTGCATTCTTTGAACGTACATTGACAGCTTAGGTTCTACCTTGACAGGACTAAACCTTTCAGAAAATCTGACCAGCTGCTTGTAAGCTTTACTACAGGGGTAAGGGCAGAGGGCAGTCCCATTTCAAAGCAAACCGTCTCCACAAATGGATAGCACACTGCATCCATTTCTGCTACAAACACCATTGAAAAACCTACCCAACAGGGGATCAGAACCCATTCCACTAGGGCTACCTCAACCTCGGCAGCATTTCTCAGGAGAGTCCCTACCAGGGATATCCTGGAAGCTGCAACCTGGAGTTCTGTACACACCTTCACCAAACATTACCACTTAGCTATCTTTTCTAAATCCAGAGCTGGATTTACTACAGCAGTCTTACAAGGCCTCCTAGCCAGCCCTAATACCTCTCGACTGTCTCCACCCTTCCTCAGCTTTAGGAATCAACCCAAGTGTGATGACTGCAACAGTGAAAGATGAAAAACTTAGTACAGTTGTGTACACTTACCATAAATGTAGATGTTCGAGTGTATTCACTGTTGCAGTCCTGGTTACCCTCCCTCCAGCCCCCCTGACTTGTCTTTACTTCTTCCTATTCTCTTTTTTTGGCCATATTTAAGTGTACACAACTGTACCTTCTCCCATCCTTTGATTAAGAAATTCCTCAGAGGAGCTTCTAATATCAGACCTCCCAGAAGGCCACCCACTCCGGCCTGGGACCTGAATTATGTTTAGGCATAACTAACTTTATCACCCTTCAAACCTGCTGCTTCAGCAGAACTAAGATACCATTGAGCCCTTCATCATCTTCCATGCAGACAGGGTCTCCCTGAGGTCTAATCCCTCCTTTATGCCCAAGGGGGTATTTATTGTAACTTTCAACCAGGCCATACATCTACCCACCTTCTTTCCTATCCCTTAAAACAAGGGGAAGAGAATTCTGCACTCACTAGATGTGCACACACAGCTCAGATACTATCTGGACTGTACTAAACCCTTCAGGAAAACAGACCAACAACTTGTCAGCTTTGCCCCAGGGGCAGAGGGGAAGCCCATTTCCAAACAAACCATTTCCAAGTGGATACCACACACTGTATCCATTTCTTGTACGGATTGCTTGGGAACCCCCCCAGTCTATTTCAGCCTATTCCACTAGGGCAGCTTCCACTTCCACAGCATTCCTGAGAGGAGTTCCCACCACGAACATCCTGGCAACTGCCACCTGGACTTCTGTCCATACCTTTACCAAGCATTACCACCTATCTCTGTTTTCTAAGGCTAGGGCAGAGTTTGCCTCTGCAAGGCATACTGACCCCATTCCTAGGTCTTCTATTAATCCTACCACCCCCTCTCCTCAGCTTTGGGAATCCTTCCACAGGTGATGACTGTAACAGTGAAACATGAAGAACATAGTACAGTTGTGTACACGTACCATAAATGTGGATGTTTGAGTGTATTCACTGTTGCAGCCCTGGTTTCCCACCCTCCTTCCCCTTGTATCTTCTTTTTTAGGGAGACATAAATTTCTAATGGTGGCTTTTAGCCACCATGACCACTTTACCATATTTACTTGGGCCTCTGAATGGTTAGGGCAAGAAAAACTGATGTAATGGCATTGGCTGCCTTCCTTTATAGCACTGACGACCTGATGTCAGGCAGCAAGCGACAGCAACCGACGCAGAAAAATGTGGACTCTGGTATTCGGTGCGGCCATGGGCTACCACAGCAGGGATAACCCAGGGGTGATGACTGCAACAGTGAATACACTAACATCTACATTTATGGTAAGTGTATACAACTGTACTTTATATAGATACATCCACTATTTTTATATCTCTGGTTACAGGTAGAGAATTTAGTTTTACCGTTAGTGCTGACTGCAGTACGAGAAATGATATGTAGCGCACTGTAGTTTATGCCATTCATTTTATGTTGGTAAATCCAGTAGGAGGCTTAGAGAAAGGATCTGTGATCCCTTGTATTGTGCACAGAAGGGGATGGTGATTAGTGCTATTGCCAAACACGGGTTGGAAGAAGGCGATGGACATTGCTTTAAATTTTTAGTTCTAGACGTGGTGATGATACTGAAAGTAGTGAATTAGAATGGATTTTGAGACTTGGTTCCCGTACAGGCAAGGGGCTTAATCATCTTTCCTTGAAGCCTGTGTTAAAGAAACGATTTCAGTGTTTGTGGTGGTTTCATTATGATTGCTTAGCAATTAATATACTTCAAATTTTCATTGGTGGTTTTAAATTTTGTTAGATGGTTTTAGTATATTAGATGTATGCAGTAGATTGTTGTCTGATGAAGCGATCTAATCGTGAAAGTGCTGACAGTAAATTTATTTGTTACTTGTAGTTTGCTCTCTTGGCTGTGTTTCAGTGCTGAAGTGTTTTGATAATGTAATATATTTTTTATTTCTTTTCGGCACTGTCCATTGCAGCAAGGGAGTGTTTGGTATGTTTAAATTATCATGTAAATGCTTTATCTTTTATAAGAACAAACTAACTGAAGCAACAGAAAACAAAAGGAAACTACTGAAGCAAATAAAAAACTTGGTGTCCAGTGAATGACAGACCAGGAAAACTAACTTCATCAGATAACACACACACACACACACACGCACACACATAAAACAGTGTTTAAAAATTTGCCTAGAAAATCATGTGATCCAACACAACCAATCAAAGTAAGCCAAGGCCAACTAGTCCCACCCTCTATAACAAATGTTCGTTAAACCATACACAGTCTACAGACATATAAAAAATATAATCATATAATACATAACAAGGACATAAAATGTACATATGCTATGTTGCATAACACATTAATACCCAATATAAATCCTGCACTCAGTACGCAACAAATTATTATATGATCTGTGCATATACAACTTGATAAATGTAACTCCTATCTGAAATATGTATTAAAATTCTTCTGCAAGGAAAGAATTAGATCAAATAAGATAAAATGGGTGTAAAATTACCTCACATTACTTTAATTTGAGGGGACAGGCTATCGAGCATGCATCATTTCTTTCCTTGAAGAATGGTTGGCCTTGGTTTACTTTGCTTGGTCGTGTTAGGTCACATGATTTTCTAGGGTCTAGGCAACTTTTAAACACTGTATTTTTGTGTTTTTATCTGATGAAGTTTGAATAGTGTCAAACGAAAAGCGCTTCATTAAAAATCTTTGTTTTCCTGGTCTGTCGTTTATTGGACACCAAGTTTTTTTTTATTTGTTTCAGTACTTTATCTTTTATGCTTAGGGCAACCAATCCACCTAAGGGTGGCTCTGATGGTGGGAAAGTGTTGTGCTCTGTTTAATTACAGAAACGGCGTGTAGCATCTTGTGCTTACCACCTAAATTTCACTGTCTTTAGTTTCCATCTTTTTTTCACGTCATTGGACGTGTTTCTTGAATCCTTTCAGACCGTGTCATTGCCCACTTTTAAGTCTCTTCCACTGCTTTGGAAAGCTGTATGTTTCAAGATGTAATTAATAAGTTTAATTTTTTTTGACTAATAAATGCTGTCACATGTAGGTGCCTCTTTTTTGGTTTACATTTGTAGTTCAAGGAAACTAACAGCTACACTGTTTGAAATGTCTCAGTGGCACTTGCCATACCCGTTTGCACACCTAGCATACCTTTTTAAGTAACTCAAAACAGCTCATTTTTCAGCATGCTTGTTTTTTCCATATGAGAGGTCATTTATGCTTTATATAAATGTATGCATTTTGTGAGTTGTGGAATTTTCATGTGGAGATAATCTACACAATGTTCGCATGGGATTTTTGCTAGTTAAATCAGGCTAGACTGTGTGTGAGGTGTATTAATACGGATTTAAAGTACTTTGCAGCACAATAACTTTCAGTTAATTATGACGCCTCATTTACAGGTTGCTAAACATTTTCTGTTCAAAGAATAAAAGCTCTGCTTTTAAAGTCTTTCAGAGAAATGTGAGCATCAATAGCTTAAGTGTTGCCCATGAGTTCTTTTCATCTTTGATAAAGCTGTTTCTGTGTATGTACTGGCTTTGAAACTTATTTTTTTTGTCTTCTAGGGTCGTCATGTCAAAACGGGTCAGCTGGCAGCTATCAAAGTCATGGATGTGACAGAGGTAAAATACCAGCTTTTAAAAGTGTATATGACCTCTATTTCTGGGTTTTAATTTAAATGCGGCATGGTACTTGTAGTTTCATAGGTAAATACTAGGCCAAATTCCCTTGCAGGTTTTCTTAAGCTGTAGCCAGTTGGGCTGGTCCTGGAGAACATTTTTTAATACTCATTTTTTCCCTCGTAAAAGTAAGGGTAGAAAGTCTTGACTGTGTATGTGTGTGGAATGGTACTGGAGAATAGGTTTAATACCTTTCAGATGGAACTGTCTTCAAGTGGGTTGTGCCCACTTCCAGCACTGGATTCACTAATTTTGCTACTTTGATACTAGAAAGGGATGTATATCAAATGGTTATGGCACAGTCTCTTCTGAAATTCTTGTGGTGGTCTTTTTAGATGTGCTGATCAGCTTTCCTTGGTCCCAGTGCTCCTTATGGACATAAGGCCTGAATAGTAAATTGAACCTATGAATTTAAGTGGTGCTTATTCACATGCATTGAAACAGCTCTAACAAGTTTTGTGCTACTCAATGTCAAAAAGAATGAAAGTGTCAAAATGTTTAGTGCTGTTAGGCTTGATGTTGTAAGTAGTTGTATATGTGCTTGCAATTGATAGCATTTGTATTCACTACCATGAACAGACCCGATTGCTTCACTTTTGTTTTTGAGTGTTTTGGAAATTATGGAATTTGCTAATCTGTCTATTTTAACCTTAATTTGACTGTAGTTATAGATGGCAATATCTCTGTAATGCTTTCAGATTTCCTTGTAAAACTCCAAGGGCAAAATGCATGGACAGTTGGCCATAATACATATTGCATGACTAGGTAACCCCAGGGCAAGGAAGTGACATCCCAAATTTATGGATGCCAGTCTTCAGTTGTTAAAATTGTTTCTACTGTAATGTTAAGAGAAAAAAAAATGTTGTACTAGAACCGTAAAGATGTGAGTCTGACATTTGTTTGTTCTGCAGAACAAACTTTGTAGGTGCATGTTTGCCATGAACTGAATGTCACGTAACTGAGCACCAAAATTACTGAATGGGCTTAGTGTTGGTACTTGTTCGCGTACACCTTGTATATCTAACAGTTTGAATATTTCTATTGAGTTTTTCAGGAAATTCCATGATTACAGGCTGCATTTATGAGTTTTAATTTAAATAGCTGTAAACAGTTTTCATGTAAGTGATTTTGGGGTGGTGGTAGCATATTTCCAGTTATGGAAAATCTCACTTTTACTGGGAAATCTCTATATGCTGTAGATGGCGGGTTTAAATAAACTATTACATACTGGACAAACTTCCACCCCGACCCCTGCAGCCGCCATTAATAAACCTCCTGAGGAAGTGTCAAGACAGTTTTAACCGATTCTTTACTGAGACAATTGAAGCCCTAGCTAGCCAACTACCTCCCCACTCCCCTGGCCACTAGGGTACCACCCCTAGTAACCAGCTCTCCTTCAGATTCCAACCAGTTGCCACTTCACTTATCCATACCTTGATAAAAAATTAAAACCAACTACACTCTCTGCTGATCAACTCCCCTTCTGAGTATCTACAAAAAGCAGCTGATGCTTACCCTGTCTCGATACTAATCAATTGAACTATAGCAGAAGCCAAAATCCCCACCATCTGGAAAATATCCTGTGTAATCCCATTTCACAAAGGAGGTAGCTTTACTGAACTATCCAATTATAGGCCAATAGCTGTATTATCTCCACTTGCAAATATTATGGAAAAAATTTATTCATAGACAACTGCTGCACCACTTAATTCAGAATAATCTTGTGGCAGACTCCCAGCACGGCTTCCGACCTCACCGCAGCACTACTTCAGCCCTCCTAGCCTTCTCCAACACCATAAACCATAATCACAACAACAATAACATATATTCTGCCCTCATCTTGGATCTGTCCAAGGCATTTGATGTGGTTGATCACCAACTTCTAATCCACACCCTGAAAACATTCTGTCTAGATACTAAAGCCCTTCAGTGGTTCCAATCTTATCTGAATAGCAGACAGCAGGCTGTCCTTTGGCAAAACAAAATGTCTAACCTCCTGCCAAACTCCCTTGGTGTACCCCAGGGTTCTATACTAGGGGCCCTTCTGTTCTCCATCTTCATTAATGACCTTTATACTGTTATCCCAAAAGTCAGCTGTATCCAATACGCTGATGACTCCACCCTGATCTGCTCAGCCATATCTCCAACAGAGCTATGGTCAGCTACGCAGACCACCTTCAGTACAATAGAAAACTGGCTTTCTGGTTGTCGTCTGATCCTAAATCTCACAAAAACAAAAAGGTTTCTTTTCTCACCAACACATAGGTCTACTGCATTCACCTTTACCATAAAATCAAATAATGGCACAGTCATCTCCCCAGATTCTTCTACAAAACTACTAGGTGTAATCATAGATGGTCTTAAATTTGACCTGCATGTTAATCGGTCCATCAAGACAATCAATAAAAAACTAGGGTCACTTTACAGGATAAAAGCCTTCTTAACCCCTCCTGCTAGATTTGCCATAGCTCGCTCTCACCTACTTTCAACTCTAATGTACGCATCCATCTGCTTCAACCACATTGCCAGATTTGCCACTGGACTGCCTTATTAGGGCACATCACTGTATCAATCTAAACTAGCTTGCATGACTAGAATTACCCAGCTTGATCCAGTATAACCAACTGATTATGGCTTATAAAATCCTTTGTAATCCAAACAATACTCCTGCACTTAAATATTATCACCCCCTATAACAGTCCTAGTTCTCTTCGATCTTCTAACAGACTGCTAGTTCAGACTATCAAAACTAATAACTCAGCCGGTGACTCTCTCTTTGCCAACTCTGTAGGTAGATCCTGGAACTCTCTCCCAGCTGATATTCCTTTACTTACCACCCCGAGTCAATTTAAGACCAGACTCAAACAATATTTGACAGTAAACTGGCTATGTCAGTGTTTCATACCTGACTAACTCTCCTCTAGAATGAGTTAAAAACTGTAATTTAGCTTACTTGTGTTACTTAATCCTGATTTACACCTGGGATTATCTCTAACCTTGGAATTTGTATAATTAAGTATGTAACCACTGTAAATATTGTATCTGTAATCTTAACTGCTTACCTTGGAGCTTTTCTCCCCAGGCCTCTGCTGAAAATGGACATGTATCCAGTTGGACTATCCCGGTCAACAAATGTGAAATAAAATAAATAAATGTTTTACAGTCTGTGGTCTGAAAGGAATTTGTATTAGTAACGTTTACTTACCATTTAAGGTACTTGAAATGCCACTTTTGTGGTGCAGTATGTTTTTTATTTATTCATTCATTTATTTTTTTGTTTTATTGTAGTATAGTATATTTATAATCTAGGTGCATTCCTTATTTTTCTACTTCTTAAAAAGAGGAAACTAACATTTCTTGGAACCAAATTTGATGAATGTTAACTTGGTGTGTAATTATAACAGATGTAAATCTGCAACTGGTCTGCCTAGAGTTATGTGTTTTGTGAAATACTGCAAGCAGTTTTTTTTTGGCAAGTTCATTTCCTGTCTGCTGATAAAAGCCATATTTTTTTAAGTATTTGTTTTCTTTCAACCCCCAAGTAGTCATTTTAGGATTAAGGTACATCTGTGGTTGGGTGAAAGAAGTTCTGTTGTCTGTAATGCATGTCATATGTCTTCGTATTGCATGTCTTCAAACAGTGCTCCTGAAAAGTCAGGCTTAGTGTTAGCTGTGAGTGTGATAGAATTGGTTAGTTATTCTCACACACAGATTGCTTCCCACCCTCAACGTAATTGTGCTGTGAGTGGGCAATTCTGATATTTAACATGGGATCCTCTTCATTCTGTCAATACGATTTGATATAGGGGACCTTGAGGCACTGCTAGGATCCAAATCATCAGAGTGCTCCAGCTTTGAACCCCTTTATGAAATCTTCCTTCTCGTAATTCCTCTGCCCCCTTGGCTAGCTCTGATCTTGTTTGCCACCTTTGTGGAAGCAGTGCAGACTGGGCATCAGATAAGTGCTTTCCCTCAAAACTTGTATAAAAGCTACCTTTCCTTTTGGACGTCAATCCATTTTTTGGAATAATTGCTGTGGTAGTATTAGTAGGTAGACAGACTTCTTTCAGTGACAGGAATATTTTATGTACTTTTTCTTCAAGTTCATTGTTTTCCAGCTCCTAGTTTCTGTTGCTGTCTCTCCCTCCCCATTTAGAGTATATTCTATTCTTTTATATCATTACTGTTACATTTCTAATAGTTTGTATAGAGTTACTTGTTGACTTGTAGCGTTGGTAATCTTCTAGAAGATTGTATTATGAAGGGAGAATGGTCCAAGGTCTTTGGACGGAGAACAAGGCCAAAATTCACATTGATGTCTTTGAACTGAGGGCTGTCCTCCTCGTATTGAGGGAACTTCGAGACTGGCTTCCCATGTGAATTCCATCCAGATGGACAATGATGGTTGTCAGGTTATGTCAACAAATCGTGAAGAACCAGATCTTACCTCTTAAGTTCCATGGCTATGACAGTGAGGCAATGGTTGACTGCTTCTCAGAGTTTCCTGGTGCCAACACATTCTTGGGAAAGTAGATGGGCCCAATAGGAATCTCCTAGACCCTTGAGTGGCCCCTCAAGCCAGTGATTGCTGAATCAGTATTCAGACGGCGAGGCAAGCCATGCTGCAAACTTATTTGCTATGCAGGATTAAGCCAAATGTAGCAGTTTCTTTGTTATAATTCCTTTTCATGGACAGACACTCAGGGACACTGTGTTGCAGCATTGGCCAACTGGGCTACCTTATGCATATCATTCACATCCATTGACCCCAAGATTCCCAGAGAAAGCTTTACAGTGCAGGCCCACTGTCATCCTCATTGCCCTTTATTGGCCAGGACAGATGGTTTCCTCTCCTGAAGCCTCCCCTTGGCTCCTGGATCTGCTCCCAGATCTTGTATCGTACTCTTCTGTGGAGCCTCACCTGGACCTTTCCAACCTGAAACTAACTGCAAGGTTTCTCCCATTTTGTTTATCCCTTCCCGAAGTAGTAGTAGTTCACATCCTAAAAAACCCTGTTTTCCAGGAAGATATAGCAGTAAATGGAAGAGATTTGCAATGTGAGTCACCAGTCAGGATATTAACACATTTTTGGCCCCCTATTGCAGATGTTTTGTGTTTTTCTGACTTTTTTCAGGCAGGTTCTAGTTTCTCTAACTTAAACATTTAGTTAGTAGGAATTTCAACCTTCCATGTTGGATCTCGGGATCATTATTGATGTCCCATAAGTTTAGCAAGATCTTTCTCAAATGTCCTATTCTGCTTTGTCTCACAATCCAGTTCCACCATGAGATCTGAATTTCATTCTGGATGCCCCAATGAAACTTACATTTGAGCCTGCCACTACTCAAAAATAAAACTTTTATCTTGAAAGGTAATTTTCTTAGTAGCGGTCACATCTGCTTGAAGAGTTTCAGAGTTGCATGTTCTTTCTTATGTTTTTCCTTACCTTGTTTTTCAAAAGGATAGGATAACCTTGGAATTAATCCCTTCTTTGCTCCTGTAGTAGCTTCCGAATATAATTTGTCATAACTTATTCTTTTACCTGTATTTTTTTCCCCAGTTATCCAAATAAAGGGGAATATTTCTTGCATACCCTAACCATTCACAATTATGCTTTTACCTTTATAGAATTGCTCCTTTTCAGAAGGATGAGTAGATGTTTTATCTTTTGCACAGAGCACATTTGGCAATAAAGTGTCTAGAGTCACCTTTTTAAGATGGATGTTGAACTGCATTTACCATATCTGTGAACTTCACAATAAGCCTTTATCTGGCAGACCAAGAGCTCACTCCAGTAGAACAAATGCTACTTCCACTGCCTTTTTCAGAGTGCACTCCTTCACTAACATCTTTGAGGACACCACTTGGTCTTCCAAGCATACCTTTTCAAGCACTGTAAATTCGATTGCAATTCCAGAGCTAGTGCCTCTTTTGATGCCTCCATTCTTAAAGGGCTGCAATCATGGTTCCACATGGGGATGTGCATAGCTAAGGATTCTGACCCATAATGTCAGATCTGATGGAATAAGTAGGATGTGAAAGTTGTGTGCTTACTTTAATGACAGATCCTTTTATTCCAGTCTGTATGATAAGATAACCCTCCCTCCTCTTCCCCTTCCATCTTACAGGACCTGAAGGATCACCATGCTTAATTCCTGGATTCAAAGTAAGGTAAGTCATTCAGGCTGCTGTTATGCAGATGTCAAACTGAGCTAGCAAGGGAACAGAGGAATTATGGGAGGGAAGATTTCTTAAAGGGGCTCGAGGCTGGATCAGATCTGAGTGGTGGTTCGAGGACCCGTATGCCATATTGAATGGACTGGAATGAACTGTTCTCTTGGTACATAACTTTTTCTTTCCTGTTCTAAGACAAAATGCTGCAGTTGTCCTAACTGCACTAAAATGCTTGTGTCTGCGTATAAATGGTATACAGCACAGTTGGTGTTAGTCTGTCCCAATGTTTTTAATTTATTTCCTAGTACTGCATGTCTGTTGTGATATACGCTAAGGTTTCAGTATGTATTTGGCACATTTGCCTCACTCACCCAGAGCAAATGTATTTATTTCCTACTGGGAATAATGTTTGTTCTGCTGTCTTGCTCCCCTTCTATTCATGTTCTACATTTTTGTATTAAAAATGCATGGCTGCTGCTGTTGTATACTGCTAACACTGCCTCTGCACTCTAATCACTGTTTAAAAATGTTTTGATCATTTCTCTGGGTACCATGTGCTGCGGACATTACACATAGATGAATATTGGTGTCATGCCACCGATATAAAAAAAAAAAAATCAACACAATTGCCTGTGGTGTTTTCTGTCCATGATCTTTCTCGAATTGAGACAGCTCAGATATGTCCTGACATTTTTATCTAAACTGACATGGTCAGTGTATACACCATGTGTACAGGTCATGGATGGGCTAGTATTAACTTCTGTGGCAGACAGGAGAGATGGCTTGCTAAGTTTTCACATAGTCTTAATTGTTTGTCCTACCCCCCCCCCCCCTTATGAGTATAAGTGAATTATATTGACATTCATTGTTCCCACTGCTGCAGTAATGTATAGCTATTTGAGATTTATCCTGCCCAGGATGTAACAGATGGTCAAGTCTCCAAAAGTCTCTGGTTTCCTTCCACACATGCACCCAAGCTCCTCTGAACACAGGGAAAGAACAGCAGCCTGTGTGCCAGTTTCTACTTTCTTGCAGCCGTCAACAGAGCAACACTGGGCATCACAGGATCAACGGTTGGCTCCGTGGAGTCTTCCATTTCTGGCAGATAAATCCATTTTAGGGGAGACCTTCCATATATAAATTAGATTTTTTTTCTATTCTTTTACAGGAATTGGGGCAGGATATCTTTAAGAATACCAGTAGTTTACTGTGTTGATATTTTTACAGAAATGTCTTATCAGGTAAGTTATTTTTAGTAGCTGGGGCTAATTAGGTCTGTGGCACTTACTGAGATAAAAAAGTGTTGCTTTTCTGTTCAACTCTCCAAGCTTCCTTCATTCCATCAGAGCAAAAGCCATCCCGCTATGGCAAACATTCTCAATTACTCCCCCCCCCCCCCGCGCCCCCTTTTCACTTGCCAAAAAACTAGGAAGAAGGCTCTCCCTCTGCAAAGAAAATAGGCTCTCTTTTTAACAAAGGACCAATGGGTCTTAAAGATCATTTTTCAGGGATACAAATTCTCCTTCAACGAATTCCCAATTCTAAGAGTGTACCCAGACTCACCTCTAAATCAGTGGGCAGAGGCATTGAAACAAGTTCAAACTCTCATATGCCAAGGGGCAATAGAACCTGTCCCCTCAGATCAAACAAGCAAAGGCTTTCATTCCAGACTATTCCTGGTTCCCAGAAAAGAGGGCACTTGGTGCCCTATCCTGGATCTATCCATTCTGAACACCTTCCTGGTGGTCCCAAATTCAAAATGCTAACCTTACGGCAGCTGCTGCCTATGCTGACAAAAAAAATGCCTGGTTAGTAACCCTAGATCTAAAAGATGCCTAGCTCCCCATCCCCATAATGGAATCCTGCAGGAAATTCCTTCACTTCAGAGCAGGCTTACAACACTTTCAGTTCTCTGCGATACCCTTTGGCTTATCTACTGCTCCCAGGGTATTCACCAAATGCCTAGCCCTGGCCATAGCCTTCTGCAAGAAGAAAAATATACAAATTTACCCTTATCTGGATGACTGCTGCATTCAGGCAGACTGCAAAGAAAAGCTCCTCAAGGACCTCCTTTTTGTCAAAACCCCCCTAATCTCCTTAGGGTATACCATCAACGAGAAGAAATAAAGGCAAACACCATCTAGGAAGATCATTTTCTTGGGAGCACTGCTGGACACAGCATCCCAAATGGCCTTCCTCTCCCCAGAAAAGCAGAGCTTCCTGCGTCCCTACTTTTCCCAGCTGGCTTCCAGAAGTCACCTCAATGCAAGGACGTTCCTGCAAGCCTTGGGGACACACGGCATCTTGCATCCTTCCAATTCCTCTGGCCATGCTTCACATGAGAAGACCTCAGTGGTACTTGGTGTTAGCATGGCCAGCCTCTACGGACCTCTTTGGGCCCTTGCCCACAGCTGAGTTTCTCTGGTGGGCAAGGGCCTGTGCTCAGAACAAGGGTCTTTCCTTCACCCTTTGCCCAACCGGGCAGACCATTACCAGTGATACCTCAGACGCAGCTTGGGGCCCTCACCTAGAAGACAGGTGTACCCTAGGTTTTTGGGATGCACAGCACCTTCCCTTGCACATCAACCTGAAGGAAATGATGGCAGTACAAAAGTCTCTGACTTCCTTCAAACACCGTCTCAAGCCCGGGGTTCTCTTTATCATAACAGACAACACCCCAGTAATGTGGTATATCAACAGACAGGGAAGGACCCAATCTCACCCTCTGTGCAGGCTAGCCATGAGCCTATGGCTGAAAGCCACTTCTTTGGGACTACACCTGATAGCCCTGTACCTACCAGGGATCAACAGCACCCTGGCATACCACTTAATCAAACTTTCTGGACCCCCACGAATGGCAGCTCCACAGAAAAATCTTTTTACAGATCACTCAGGAGTGGGGGTACTCCAGAGATGGATCTCTTTGCTTCACACCTAAACCATCAGCTAAAAAAAATCTGTACCAGGGAGTATCACCACCTAGACCTTCCCCTGGAATACCCTCTTTCTGTATATAGTTCCTCTTCCACCTCTTATTCCAAAGGTACTGATCAAAATAAGGGAGGAGAGACCGAAAGCCATCCTCATTGCTCCAGATTGGCCCAGACAACATTGGTACCCCTTACTGCGCAGCCGAACCTTACAGCCTCCCAGGCAGCTTCCCCTGATCTCAGACCTCTTAACTTAGGTGGTGGGGGGATGCTGCACCCAGACTTGCAGACTTTCAAACTATCAGCATGGCCAATACCCTAAAGGCAAACAATGGGCCCCTGTTAAGCAAACGGGTCCTAGACATTTTCACAGAGGCCAGAAAGCCCAGTACCAGAAAATTTTATGCAGGAAAATGGAAAAAATTTGCTTCTGGAGCCAGTCCAGATGGGGCAATGCCTCAACCTCCCATCACTCATATCCTGGACTACCTAGTAGAGCTACTTAATAGTGGCCTGTCCTTCTCTATTAAAATCCACGCCTCAGACATCTCTGCTCATTTTGATACAGAACAGTCCCTGTTCTCCCATCCTTTAATTAAACAATTCCTCAGAGGTGCTTCTAATATCAGACCTTCCAGAAGGCCACGCACTCCAGACTGGGACCTGTATTATGTTTTGGAAAAACTTAATTTACCAACCTTCGAGCCTGCTGCTTCAACAGAACTAAGGTTCCTCTCCTGGAAGACTACATTTCTCCTAGCTATCACCTCAGCCAGAAGTGTTTCAGAACTTGAGGCAGTGATGGCCATAGACCCCTTCATCATCATCCCTCTGAAGACTAATCCCTCCTTCATGCCCAAGGTGTTATCTAATGCAACTCTTAATCAAGCCATACATCTACCCACCTTTTTTCCTAACCCTCAAAACAAGGGGGAGAGAATTCGGCACTCGCTAGATGTGCACACACAACTCCGATACTATCTGGACCATAGCAAACCCTTCTGGAAAACGGACAAACTACTTGTCAGCTTTGCCCCAGGGGCAGAGGGGGAAGCCCATTTCCAAACAAACCATTTCCAAGTGGATATCACACTGCATCCATTTCTGCTACAGATTGCATGGAACCCCCCCCCCCCCAAGTCTATTAGAACCCATTCCACTAGTGCAGCCTCTACTTCCACAGCATTCCTCAGAGGAGTTCCCACCAGGGACGTCCTGGAAGCTGCCACCTGGACTTCTGTCCATACCTTTACCAAGCATTACCACCTACCTCTATTTTCTAAGGCTAGGGCAGGGTTTGCCTCTGCAGATGTTCATAGTGTTACACTGCTGCAGTCGTCACACTTGGGTTATCCTGCCGTTAGGCGGTCCCGCAGTTGACCAGAGTTCCAAAGTCTTGGTCCGGCGTCGGTTGCTGTCACTTCTTCCCTGACGTCAGTGCGCCTGGGGTATACAAGAGGCATCCAACGCCATTTTCTTCAGTCTTTCTTGCCGTGCAGTGCCTGAAGCAGAAGCAGTTCGCAAGTGCCGGTCGACCGACTCCTGAGATTTTCAAATCGAATTTCAGACCGAAGTCTTCAGTAAAGCTAAGTACCCCGTTGGGGAACCTTTTCTTGCCTCAGTCCGATGTCAGAAAAAGTTAACAATTGCATTTCTTCTGGGAAGCAAATACCTCATAAGGACTTTCATTCTTATTGTATTCCTTGCCTAGGCCCAGACCACGACGTCACAGGTTGTCGGTTTTGTGCTAGGTTTAACAAACGAACTATAAAACGTCGGTTTGATTTCACCCGACATTATTTTGGTAGGAAATTTAATTATACTGTACTGTCGGAGCAAAAGACGACCCGGAATGCACAAAAAACGCAAAGATAACGACAGGCAACCGAGACCCAAACCAGACTCCGAGGCCTCTGCTAGGCCAGTCGCCGGTTCTCCGGTTTTCAGTGAGGCGCCTACGCAGCCCCTGACTACCGCTGATTCAGAACCTCAGGCGGCATCCAATTCTCAAGAGTAGATTGCCAGGCCTCAACAACCTTTATCTTTAGGCCCTTCTGACTCCATGGCTGAAGGAGATTCCGGTGCAGTTGAAACGCCTTCAGTTGCAGAAGGTGTCTTCAGACCGACTACACTCACTATTAAATCCTATGCAAAGCTGAAAACTCCTTTAAAAGCAAAGAAGACTTCACAGCAGTCTCCAGTACAAGGCCCCATGCCTAAGAAACAGATGCTTAAGATGGCTGAAGACTTAATTACCCTAATCGGGGGTTCCCATCCCCCTCCTGATAAAAGGCCTAAACAGGAGGAGGACTACGCTTCCTCTGACCAAATTTCAATTTCCTCAGATTCTTCTGAGGAACAGGAATATTCCTTTCCCCCTTATGAAGACTCTGATGCTGAAGAGTCTATTCCTTCAGCATCTCCCCCAGAAGACTACTCTTTTGGGGAAAATTTACGTACCATGAGGGAACATTTCCACTGGGAAGGCCAGGATTACTCATTCTAAGAAAAGGCTCCGAGAGTTCCTTTTACAACCCCAGCACAGACCACTTGCTATTCCACCAGTGTTAGACATTGTAGATGATGTTTATTCAGAATCTAGCCATAACCCAGGTTCACTACCTCCTGCACCAGCCAAACCAGACAGATATTACAGAGTCCCTGACTCTCACAAATTCCTATATAAAAGCCCTGTTGCTGACCCATAAACCATTTCTCAGGGTCCCAAAGGGGTTAAGGCCTCTATTGCTAAAAATCCTGTACCCTCTGAAAGGGTTCTAGAGCACTAGACAGATGGGGAAAGAAAATGTATACCTCAGCTACTCTAGCTATGGGGGCCTTAAATTGCCAGTTTCATATGCTGAAATATCAACAATATTTGATGTCTCAGTTAAAACAAAAAATGATCACACACACAGAGCAGCCTGATTACAAGGAAATGCAAGATTTGTTGCATGCAGCTGAACAGGTGGGAAAACATACTTTGCAATGTGGATTTGATTCATTGGAAGCTTCTTGTAGAGCAGCAGTGACAGGGTCTGTCATACGTAGGCATGCTTGCTTAAAAGAACAAACATTACCTGGTTATGTAAAAGCAAAGTTATTGGATGCACCTTTACAGCAGGATGTTTTATTTGGTGTAAAAGCAGAAGAGGTTTTAAAGAAAATGGAGGATAAGGCAAAATCTATGCAGACGGTCAAGGATTTTTTACAGGTTCAACCCCCTCATTTCAGCAGAAATTGGCCAACCAAAAACTGGTCCTTTCCAGCTTCTGACAGATCACAAAGGGGCAAATACAGACGCCCAAGGGGCAGAGGTCAGTCACAAGGCTCTTACAAGCCTCGACAATGGGGTGCCACAACCCAGAAAGGAGGAGAAGACAGGTCTCAAACTACCAGAAGACAAACACAATGACTTACCCCTCAGACTGCTAAGCAAATCCCTCTTGGCAGCTCCCTTGGGAGGAAAGCTAACACTTTTTGCAGACAGCTGGCGCATCATCACAAAAGACAAATGGGTCCTAAATATTGTATCTCAAGGATACAGATTCCACTTTCACACTTTACCAAGGATAAAAGGAATGCCAAACCTGCCACCAAATCAATGGGCAGAGGCTCAAAAACAAATTACAGCTCTCATGGACATGAGAGCCATTCAACAGGTTCCTACACAGGAGCAGGGACAAGGATTTTACTCAAGACTCTTTCTAGTTCCCCGAAAGGACAAAGCTTGGAGACCCATTCTGGACCTCTCAGTTCTAAACACATATCTCGAAGTACCCAAATTCAAGATGCTTACACTACAGCAACTTCTTCCCATGCTGGGCAAGAAGGCTTGGCTAGTAACGTTGGACCTCAAGGAGGCATACCTGCATGTCCCTATCAGACAAAATTGCAGAAGATACCTCCGATTTATAGCAGGTTCAACCCATTACCAATTCTCTGCACTGCCCTTTGGCTTATCTACTGCGCCCAGGGTCTTCACAAAATGCCTGGCACCAGTAATTGCATACTGCAGACAGAGGAATTCAAATATATCCATACCTGGATGACTGCCTTATTCAAGCAGAAAGCAAGGACATTCTTTTAAAGCATCTGGCATTTGTCAAAAACTTATTAAGTTGCCTAGGGTACACAGTAAACGAAAAGAAGTCAAAACTAGTGCCCTCACAAGACATAATATTCCTGGGTGCCAGCTTAAATACAACGGCCCAGATGGCTTATCTCACGCCAGACAAGCAAGGACAACTGACTCAATACTACAAAATGATGGCGACAAAGACCCAACTCCCTGCAAGAAAAATTCTGCAGGCCTTGGGATTCATGGCATCTTGCATACTACTAATACCATATGCAAAACTGCATATGAGGAAATTACAATGGTACCTAAAAAGCGTATGGACTCAACACAGCCACAGCTTGGAAACAATAATACCACTAATTCCCTGCCTTCAACAGGAGTTTCTATGGTGGGCTCAGGCATGTCTCCTCAACAAGGGTCAGCCTTTTACCTTACCCACAGCCAGGCAAACTATAACAACGGAGGCATCGGATTATGCCTGGGGAGCACACATGGCAGGACAGTGTATTCAGGGCAAATGGTCTGCAGATCAAAGGCATCTACATATCAATCAAAAAGAGATGCTAGCTGTACAAAATGCCCTAACAGCTTTCAAGGACCTCCTACATCCAGGACAACTACTAATCAAGACGGACAACACCACAGTGATGTACATAAACGAGCAAGGGGGCACACATTCCTACCCCCTATGCAGACAAGCAATGACCTTGTGGAACACAGCACTGACCTACCAAGTTCAACTACAAGCACAATTCCTGCCAGGAAAGAAAAACGCATTGGCAGACGATCTAAGCAGAAACATCATAGATTCCTCACGAGTGGAAACTAGATCCACAAGTATTCGCAATGATAACTCAAAAATGGGGGAGCCCAGACATAGATCTGTTTGCCTCCCCCCCCCCAAAACTGCCAACTACGGAAATTTTGCACAAGGACATGCCACACACTAGCTTGGAAAGTGGGCGCCGTCTCATTCAGTTGGAAAACATTAACAGTGTATGCCTTTCCTCCACTGCCTCTTCTGGCAAAGGTGCTGCTGAAAGCCAGATTAGAGAGGCCACAAGTGATACTCATTGCTCCAGACTGGCGATGCCAACACTGGTATCCAATACTAAGGAACATGGCTCAAGGCCCACCATGGATTTCACCTCAAATTCCTCACCTGCTCACTCAGCAAAACAATCAGATTCTACACAGCCAGCTCAAGACTTTAAATCTGGCTGCATGGCAAATTACCTAAACAACCAGTCAACACTTCTCTCTAAAGCTGTTATGGATGTCATTCTGGAGGCCAGGAGGCCCAGCACCAGGAAAGCCTATTCAGACAAATGGAAAAGATTCTGCGCCTGGAACCAGGCTAAAGGCCAGAATCCCCTTGTCCCAAATATTCCTCAGATTCTACAATATTTAACTGAGATGTTGCACAAAGGACTTTCTTTTTCATCTATTAAGATCCACGCCTCCGCTATTTCAGCACAATACAACATGGATCCTCCTATATTTTCACATCCATTACTAAGACAGTACCTCAGAGGGGCTAAGAACATAAGACCGCCCTGGAGAGTACCAACACCAACTTGGGATCTCAACTTTGTTTTGGAAAAACTTACACTACCGCCTTTTGAACCAGCTTTTACAGCTGATTTACAGTTTCCATCATGGAAAACTGCCCTGCTGCTAGCAATAACTTCAACACGAAGAGTCTCAGAGCTACAGGCCCTAATGGCAGTGGAGCCTTTCATCATTTTTCATCAAGACAGAGTCGCTTTAAGAACTAACCCTTCCTTTATGGCAAAGTTGGTATCCAGTGTGGCCCTAAGCCAAACCATTCATTTGCCCACCTTTTATCCAAACCCCCAGAACAAAGGGGAAAGGCTCCCACACTCTTTGGACATTCACAGGCAATTCCGTTATTACTTGGATAAAACTAAGGCTTTCAGAAAATCTGACCAGCTCTTTGTATCCTATGCTGCAGGATCACAAGGAAAGGCCATCTCAAAACAGACCATTTCAAAATGGGTAGGACATTGTATCCGTTTCTGCTACACACACCATGGGAAACCTGTACCTGGTAACATTAGGCCCCATTCCACCAGGGCTACAGCAACATCAACAGCCTTCCTAAGAGGGGTACCAACCAAGGATATTTTGGAGGCTGCAACTTGGAGTTCAGTGCACACCTTCACCAAGCACGATCACTTACCTCTATACTCTAAAACCAGAGCTGGCTTTGCCACAGCAGTTCTGCAGGGCCTACTAGCTTCTCCAAACCCTGTTTAGTTCCACCGCCCATCCTTAGCTTTGGGATTCAACCCAAGTGTGATGACTGCAGCAGTGTAACACGATGAACATAGTACAGTTTTGTACCTACCATAAATGTAGATGTTCGAGTGTTCACACTGCTCAGTCCAGGTTACCCTCTCTCCATCCCCTCTGACCTAGCTGAACTTTTCTATACCTTTCTATCCTGTACAACCTTTGTGGTGTATTTGCTTGTAACTGAAGGCATTCCTTTTATTCCTTTTATATGTTTTATTAGCAATATGTATTGCCTACCTACTTGGGGGCACCTGACATCTGGGGCAAGAAAAACTGAAGAAAATGGCATCGGATGCCTCTTATATACCCCTGGTGCACTGACGTCAGGGAAGACTTGACAGCAACCGAAGCCAGACCAAGACTTTTGAACTCTGTCCGACTGCGGGACTGCCTGATGGCAGGATAACCCAAGTGTGATGACTGCAGCAGTGTGAACACTCTAACATCTACATTTATGGTAGGTACAAAACTGTACTTTCTGCAGGGCATGCTGACCCATTCCTAGGTATCTTACAAAACCCTACCACCCCTATCCTCAGCTTTGGAAAGCCTCCCACAGGTGATGACTGCAACAGTGAAACATGAACAACATAGTACAGTTGTGTACACTTACCATACATGTAGATGTTCGAGTGTATTCACTGTCGCAGTCCTGGTTTCCCACCCTCCTTCCCCCTTATCTTCTTTTTTTAGGGAGACATACGTTTCAAATGGTGGCTTTTATCCAGTAGGACCACTTTACCATATTTACTTGGGCCTCTGACAGATTAGGGCAAGAAAAACTGATGTGATGGCGTTGGCTGCTCTCCTTTATAGCACTGACAACCTGATGTCAAGCAGCATGTGACAGCAACCGATGCAGAAAAACATTGACTCTGGTATTTGGGCTGGCTGAGGGCAACCACAGCAGGGAGTAACCCACAGGCGATGACTGCAACAGTGTATAAACCTGAACATCTACATTTATGGTAAGTTTACACAACTGTACTTTCTCCTCCTTTCAAAGCAGAATAAACAAATTCTGCATCAGGACTCCTTGCAGACAGGCCTGGAGACAAGATCTTTTTTTGTTCCAGTGATTGTGTATGTACCTCTATGCAGTTCTACTGATATCCAGGATATTTCTGAAGATGCAGAGGGACTCTCAAAGATCATGGTGGCAATCCTCTTAAGGCACAGGCAGCAGTGGATGTTCTTCGTGTTTCACTGTTGCAGTCATCACATTTGGGTTATCTGCTTGCAGTAGCCCTCAGTCGGCCTGATTAACAAAGTCTTCGGTCCTGCGTTGGTTGCTGTCCCTTCAGCAGTTGGCAAGTGCCGGCCGACTCCTGAAATTTTTGTTTTTGAATTTCAGATCCGAAGTCTTCAACTAAAAGCTAAGTACCCCGTTGGGGAAACTTTTTCTTCCTCTAAACCGATGTTAGTAAAAGTAAATAATTGCATTACTTGTAGAAAGCAAATACCTCATCAAGATTTTCATTTGTACTGTATTCCTTGCCTAGGCCCTGACCACAACATACCTCACTGTTGATTTTGTGCCTTATTTAAACCACGAACTATCCGTCTGTATATTTTCGCTTCTAAATATTTTGGTGCTCTGTTCAATTATCCTGATAAGTCTTCGGTAAGCCATCAGACTACCAACATTCCGAAAATACGCAAAGATAAACACAGAGACAGGCTGCCTAAGCCCAAAGCTGCCGACGACGCTTCTCCTAAGCCAGTTGCCAGTTCACTGGTACTCAGGAAAAAGCTAAATCTATGCAAACTGTTAAAGAATTTTTACCTGTACAACCTCCAACACCACTGTTATGTGGTACACAAACAAGCAAGAGGGGGTACAGATTCTTACTCTCTCTGCAGACTAGCCATGGCATTGTGGAATACAGCCCTGAGCTACCAAATGCTTTACAAGCCAGTGCCTAAGGGCATTAGACCACATTCAACCAGAGCTGCAGCCACGTCCGCAGCCGTTCACAGGGGAGTACCAACCAAGGACATTTTAGAGGCTGTTACTTGGAGTTCAGTGCACACCTTTGCAAAGCACTATCATCTGTCACTCTACTCTAAATCCAGGGCAGGCTTTGCCACTGCAGTTCTGCAGGGCCTCATAGCCGCTCCTAATGCTGTTTAGCTCCAGCCTCCCAACCATAGCTTTGGGACTCTACCCAAATGTAATGACTGCAACAGTGAAACATGAGGAACATAGTACAGTTGTGTACACTTAAATGTAGATGTTCGAGTGTATTCACTGTTGCAGTCTAGGTTACCCACCCGCCATCCCCCTTTCTTCTGATGGAACCTGTCTTTCCTTCTCTAATTTATACAACCCATGTGGTGTATTGCTTGTAGATGAAGGTAAAGTTTATATTGATGCATGTTTGTATGTATGTATATATATATATATGTATATATATGTATTTATATATATATATATGTATATATATATATATATATATATATATATATCTATCCATATATGGATCCCTATCACATGGTCGACAGGCCAAATGATCGACTTTCATTTGGTCGACAGTTCATTTGGTCGACAAGCAGTTTTATGTGGGGGGCTGTGCCCCCCACACCCCCCCAACTATATATTTCAACTCCAGGGTTGCACAACATTGGGGAGGGGGGCAAATCTGCCTGTCGACCAAATGAATTGTCGACCAAATAAAAGTCTATCAAATGGCTTGTCGACCATCTCAGGTAGACCTAAAATATATATATATATATATATATATATATAATACACACACACATTTTGGCTACGCTTTTAGGGGGCACCTGACATCTGGGGCAAGAAAAATTAAAGAAAATGGCGTCGGCCACATCTTTTTATACCCCTGACGTCATGGAAGGGGCAACAGCAGCCAATGCAGGACCCAGGACTTTGGAATTCAGGCCGACTGAGGGCAACCTGCCAGCAGGATTAACCAAATGTAATGTGTGCAACAGTGAATACACTCGAACATCTACATTTATGGTAAGTGTACACAACTGTACTTTCCTCAGAGGGGCCAAAAATTTATGACCACCCAGGAGAGCTCCAACTCCAGCCTGGGACCTAAACTTTGTATTGGAGAAACTCACTCTTCCTCCTTTCGGGCCAGCTGCTACTGCAGACGTAAAACTCCTTTCTTGGAAAACAGATTTCCTTTTAGCAATCACTTCAAGAAAGGTATCTGAATTGCAAGCCCTTATGACAGTGGAGCCTTTCATCATCTTTCATGCAGACAGGGTGTCCCTCAGGACCAATCCCTCCTTCATGCCCAAGGTGGTATTCAGTGTGGCCCTTAATCAGTCCTTTCATTTGCCAACCTTCTTTCCTAATCCACAGAACAAAAGGGAATGAATACTGCACTCCTTAGATGTGCACAGACAACTTAGATTCTACCCGGACAGGAGTAAACCTCAAAGGAAATCTGAGCAACTGGTGGCATTTGCTGCAGGGGCAGAGGGGAAGGCTATTTCAAAGCAAACCATTTCCAAATGGATAGGCCATTGCATTAATTTCTGCTACAAGCACCATGGAAAACTTATCCCACAGGGGATCAGACCCCACTCAACCAGGGCTGCATCTACCTCCTCTGCAACCTTTCTCAGAGGCGTCCCTACCAGGGACATCCTAGAAGCTGCTACCTGGAGTTCTGTACATAGTTTCACCAAGCATTACCATCTGCCAATTTTCTCAAAATCCAGAGCTGGCTTTGCCACTGCAGTTTTGCAAGGCCTTATAGCTGGTCCTAATGCTATCTAAATTCCTCCTCCCATCCTTAGCTTTGGGAATCTACCCAAATGTGATGACTGCAACAGTGAAACATGAAGAACATAGTGCAGTTGTGTTAGAGTGTATTCACTGTTGCAGTCCTGGTTACCCTCCCTCCAGCTCCCTTACTTCTTTTGGCTATACCTCTACTCTCCTTTCCTATGCTCAAAAGCTTTTTGGTGTATTTGCTTTTTTGTTGGAGATATAACCTTGTATATTTACAGATTTAATTGCTTCCCATTAGGGGGGCACCTGATATCTGGGGCAAGAAAAACTGATGTAATGGCTTCGGCTGCATATTTTATACCCCTGATGACCTGACATCATGGAAGAAGGGACAGCAACCGACGCATAACCCAAGGCTTTGCAAGCAGATAACCCAAATGTGATGACTGCAACAGTGAATACACTCGAACATCTACATTTATGTTAAGTGTACACGACTGTACATGTTCTTCGTGTTTCACTGTTGCAGTCATTACAATTGGGTTATCCTGCTGGCAGGCTACCCTCAGTCGGCCTGAATTCCAAAGTCTAGGTCCAGTGTCAGTTGCCTCTTCCCTGACGTTAGTGCGCCAGTGGTATAAAAAATGCAGCCGACACCATTTTCCTCAGTCTTTCTTGCTGCGCGGTGCCCGAAGCAAAAGCAGTTTGCAAGTGCCAGTCGGCCTACTCCTGAGATTTTCGTGTTCGAATTTCAGATCTGAAGTCTTCACTAAAAAGCTAAGTACCCTGTTGGGGAAACTTTTTTCTTGCTCCAGACCGATGTCAGAAAAAGTTAATAATTGTATTTCTTGTGGGAAGCAAATACCTCATAGGGACTTTCATTCTTACTGTATTCCTTGCCTAGGCCCTGACCACGATGTTGCTAGTTGTCGGTTTTGTGCTAGATTTAACCAACGCACTGTTAAGCGTCGGTACGATTTTGCTTTTCACTATTTTGGCAGAAGATTCAACTGTACAGTGTCGTCAGATAGCCATCCGACTACCGGAATTCACAGGAAACGCAAAGAAAAAGTAAAGGATAGACATCCAAGGTCCAAAACTGACGACGAGGCTTCTTCTAAGCCAGTCGCCGGTTCTCTGTGAGGTGCTTTCGCAGCCCCTGACGCCCGCTACTTTAGAGCCGCAGGCCGCTTCCGACTCCCACGTGGAGCCAACTAGGCCGCTAGAAACTCAAGGTATTGGAACCTCGGAAACTATTCCCTCAGATGGGTCCAGAGCCACTGAGCAGGCATCGGCCTCTGAAGGTGTATTCAGGCCTACACAGTTGTATGTTAAAACGACTTCAGCTTCAAAAGCAAATACAAAGAAACAAATACAACAGCTCCATGGACAGGCCTCCATGCCTAAAAAACAGATGCTCAAAATGGCCGAAGACCTAATTACTTTGATCAGGGTTTCCCATCCCACTCCTGATAACAGGGTTTCCCATCCCTCTCCTGATAAGAGGCCTAGGCAAGAGACAGAATATGAATCTTCGGATCAGGTTTCCATTTCTTCTGATTCCTCTTCTGATCAGGAATACTCTCTTGCTCCCTGTGAGGATTCTGATGCTGAAGAATCTATCCCTTCAGCCTCTCCTCCTGAGGATTATTCTTTTGGGGAAACTCTGCATACCATGAGGGAGCATTTCCACTGGGAGAGCCAAGATTATTCAGAATCTAAGAAAAGGCTCAGAGACTTCCTTTTACTACCTCAGCACAGGCCCCTAGCTATTCCACCTGTGTTAGTCATTGTAGATTTATTTTCGGAGTCCAGTCTGACTCCTGACTCTCTACCTCTAGCTCCTGTTAAGCCAGACATATACTACAAGGTTCCTGATTGACATAAATTCCTTTTCAAAAACCCTGCTGCTGACCCAGAAACTATCTCTCAGGGTCCCAAAGGGGTCAAGGCTTCCATTGCAAAAAACCCTACTCCCTCTGACAGGGATTCTAGGGCACTGGACAGATGGGGAAAAAATATTTACACTTCTGCTACTCTGACTGTAGGGGCTTTAAATTGTCAGTTTCTTATGCTCAAATATCAGCAATATATTATGTCACTGCTTAAACAGAAAATGTTGATAAAATCTGAATGTGCAGAAAACAAAGAAATGCAGGATTTATTGCATGCAACTAAACAAGTTGGAAAGCATACTTTGCAATGTGGTTTTGATTCTCTGGAGGCCTCCTGTTGGGCCACAGTTACGGGTTCTGTCATTAGGAGGCATGCTTGGTTAAAGGAACAAAATCTACCTGATCGTGTTAAGGCAAAATTATTAGATGCTCCATTACAGCATGATGCTTTGTTTGGTGTTAAAGCAGAAGAGGTGTTAAAGAAAATGGAGGACAAAGCTAAATCTATGCAAACAGTCAAGGATTTCTTACAGGTACAGCCACCAAGATTTAGCAGACAATGGCCTACAAAGAATTGGTCCTTTCCAGTGTTAGATGGCCACAAAGGGGCAGATACAGACGCCCTAGAGGCAGATCCCAGCCCCAAGGTTCATACAGGTCTAAAAATGGGGTGCTTTTACCCCCAAAACTGGAGAAGACAACAGCCAAACAGGAAACAGTCCCAATGACTTCCCTCTGCCTGCGCCAAGCACTTATCTTCTGGCAGCACCTTTATGGGGAAAGCTAGCACTTTTTTCTCAAAATTGGCACATAATAACCCAGGACAAATGGGTCTTAAACATAGTGTCTCAAGGCTGCAAGTTTCACTTCCATACCCTGCCAAGGGCAAACGGTTGGCCAGACCTGCCAAAACATCAATGGGCAAGAGGCACAAAAACAAGTCTCATCCCTCATGGACGTGAGGGCCATTCAACAAGTACCAGAGCAAGACCAATGACAAGGATTCTATTTAAGACTGTTCTTGGTGCCCAGAAAGGACAAAGCCTGGAGACCAATACTGGACCTATCTATTCTAAACACATATCTGGATATTCCGAAATTCAAAATGTTGACTCTACATCAGCTTCTACCCATGTTGGGCAAGAAGACATGGCTTGTGACTTTAGATCTGAAAGAGGCATACCTGCATGTCCCAATCAGACAAACATGCAGAAGATACCTCAGATTCAAAGCTGGCTCAATGCACTACCAATTCTCTGCACTGCCCTTTGGCTTATCTGCTGTGCCGAGGGTCTTCACAGAGTGCCTGGCACCAGTAATTGCATTCTGCAGACAAAGAGGAATACAAATATATCCTTATTTGGACGACTGCCTCATTCAAGCAGAGAACAAGGACATTCTACTACAGCATCTGGCATTTGTAAAGAGATTACTACCATGCCTAGGGTACAAAGTCAATGAACAGAAATCAAAACTAGTACCCTCTCAAGAGAATATTCCTGGGTGCATGCTTAAATACAACTGCCCAGATGGCTCATCTCACACCAGACAAACAAAGGCAACTGACTACCTGTTTCAAAATGTTGGCAACAAAGGCCTAGTTATCTGCAAGAAAAATTTTGCAGACTTTGGGCTTCATGGCATCTTACATTCTACTAATTCCATATGCAAGACTGCATATGAGGAAACTTCAGTGGTACCTGAAAAGTTTTTGGATTCAACATTGCCACAGCCTGGAAACTATAGTTACTCTCATTCCCTACCTGCAACAGGAGTTTCGATGGTGGGCGAATGCTTGTCACCAAAACAAGGGACAGCCATTCACTCTATCCCCAGCCACACAGACATTAACAACGGATGCATCGGATTATGCCTGGGGAGCCCACATTGCAGGGAAATGTATTCAAGGCACATGGTCCGCAAACCAAATGCATCTACTTATCAATCAAAAAGAGATGCTAGCTGTTCAAAATGCCCTGACAGCTTTCAAGGACCTACTAAATCCAGGACAACTACTGATCAAGACAGACAATACCACGGTCATGTGGTATATAATCAAGCAGGGAGGCACTCATTTTTACCCCCTTTGCAGACTGGCCATGACTTTGTGGGACACGGGATTGACTTACCAAGTACATCTGCAGGCACAATTCCTGCCAGGAAAGATAAATACTCTGGCAGACGAACTAAGCAGAAACCTCATGGATCCCCACGAGTGGAAATTGGATCCACAAGTCTTCAGCATGATAACAAGGAAATGGGGATGTCCAGACATAGATCTATTTGCCTCACCTCCCAACTGCCAGCTAAAGAGATTTTGCACAAGGACTTATCACAGACAAGCATGGAAAGTGGATGCTGTATCTTTCAGCTGGAAAAACTTAACAGTATATGCCTTTCCTCCTCTGCCTCTCCTACCCAAGGTACTCCTAAAGGTCAGACAGGAGAAGCCTAAAATTATACTGATTGCCCCAGACTGGCCACGCCAGTACTGGTATCCATTCCTAAGGAACTTGCCTCAATGCCCAGCCTGGACCTTGCCTCAAGTGCCGCATCTACTGTCCCAGCAGAGCAATCATGTCCTGCACAGCCAACTCAAGACCTTAAATCTGGCAGCATGGCGGATAATGTAGTCATACAAAACACACCTCTCACTAAAGCGGTGATGGATGTCATTTTGGAGGCCAGGAGGCCTAGTACTAGAAAATCATATGCTGGAAAATGGAAGAGATTCTGTGCTTGGAACCAGGCACAAGGAATTGATACAGCTGTACCAAACATTCCTCAGATTTTGCAATACTTAACTGAGATGCTGGACAAAGGCCTATCCTTTTCATCTATAAAAAATTCATGCCTCTGCCATTTCGGCTCATTACAATACAGAGCCACCAATCTTTTCTCATCCGTTATTAAGGCAGTACCTCAGAGGGGCCAAAAACTTAAGGCCTCCAAGGAGATCACCAATACCTGCATGGGACCTCAATTATGTCTTAGAAAAACTCACCCTGCCTCCTTTCGAGCCAGCCGCTACAGCTGATATAAAGTTTTTATCATGGAAAGCAGCTCTGCTCCTAGCAATAACTTCTGCAAGACAAGTCTCAGAGCTACAGGCACTCATGGCTGTGGAACCTTTTATCATTTTTTATTCAGACAAGGTTTCTCTGAGGACAAACCTGAATTTTATGCCTAAGGTAGTGTCCATTGTGGTTCTTAACCAAACTATTCATCTGCCTTCCTTTTATCCAAACCCACAGAATAAGGAGGAGAGAATTCTGCATTCTTTGGACATACACAGATAGCTACGCTTCTATTTGAACAGAACCAAAGCTTTCAGAAAGACAGAGCAATTACTAGTGGCATATGCTGCAGGATCACAAGGAAAGGCTATCTCAAAGCAGACTATTTCAAAGTGGATAGGCCACTGCATTCGTTTCTGCTATTCACAACATGGCAAGCCAGTACCTAAGGGCATTAGGCCACATTCAACCAGAGCAGCAGCCACTTCAGCAGCCTTCCTCAGGGGAGTACCAACCAAAGATATTTTAGAGGCTGCTACTTGGAGTTCAGTGCACACCTTCACAAAGCACTATCACTTACCACTCTACTCTAAATCCAGGGCAGGCTTTGCCACTGCAGTTTTGCAGGGCCTAATAGCCGCTTCTAATGCTATTTAGCTCCAGCCTCCCAACCTTAGCTTTGGGATTCAACCCAATTGTAATGACTGCAACAGTGAAACACGAAGAACATGGTACAGTTGTGTACATAAATGTAGATGTTGGAGTGTATTCACTGTTGCAGTCCAGGTTACCCACCTGCCATCCCCCATTTCTGTGCTGTATCTTATCTGTACTTTATTCTATACAAATGTTGTGTATTTGCTTGTAGATGAAGACAAAATATTTCTTTGGTGCATGCATGTTTTATTGACATATTTTTAGCCTACCCTTTTGGGGGCACCTGACATCTGGGGCAAGAAAAACTGAGGAAGATGGAGTCTGCTGCATCTTTTATACCCCTGGTGCATTGATGTCATGGAAGAGGAGACGGCAACCGACGCCGGACCTAGACTTTGGAATTCAGGCCGACTGAGGGTAGCCTGCCAGCAGGTTAACCCAATTGTAATGACTGCAACAGTGAATACACTCGAACATCTACATTTATGGTAAGTGTACACAACTGTACTTTTCTCTGCCTTACTCTTTGCACTATCCACCATGCCAGGAGTGTTCACTGTCTTGCTCCAGTTACATACTTCATTGATGGCTACAGGGTATCCACATTTTTCCATAGACAACTTGGTTATCTGCAGACTCTCTGAAAAAAAAAAAAAAGTAATTTCTCACTTGGATGAGAGGTTGTACACAAGCTATGCTTCCAAAAGAACGGTCAAAAGTCTTTGACTTTCTCTCACAGGATTGTGTTTCAGGGTTGTCAGCTAGACATCTCTGTTCAAAAAACTTTTCTTTCATAGTAAAAAATAGCTATTTCTAAGGTTTTCCAGTCAGACTTTGATCTCTGAGAGTGAGTACTTTGGGATTTTGGGTCTCTGCTACTGTGATTCCATTAATACCCCTGGCAAAACTTCACATGAGAAAGATCTACTGGTATCTGAAGTCTCTTTGGTCCCAGGACAACTTCGTTTGTCTATTCAAATCCCATTGCTGGAGTTTGTCAAAAGAGTAATCACTTTGTGGAAATTGCTAATTTCTGTAAGTCCTGGTCTCCCCTTCTCCCTTCCTGCTCCAAAGCAGCCAGTCACCACAAATAGACTTTGCTTAGGGATCAATTTCAGGAGGGAGAAACACAAGCACATAAATGTAAAATAAATGCTTGCTATGATCAAGGCACTAGACATTTAGTCACCTTTAGTCCCCGGCCCTCTGCAAGTTGTTGTAGACTTTACCATAATCGTGTGGTACAGAAACAAGCAAGTAAGCAAGGTGGGACCAGGTCATACCCCTTTTGCAATCTAGACATTTTATAGTTTGGGATATATCTTTACAACACAGTCTCACTCTACAGACAACCTACTTTCCATTAGAGCAAATTTTGGTGGCAGAGAAGCTAAGCAGAATAAGATTAGACTCTCATGAATGGAAACTAGATCAGGGTATATAAGATTCGAGTCTTCTCTGGACTTCCTCAAGTAGACCTATTTGCCTCTTCTCTGAACAGTCAGCTGGCAAGATGTTATTCTAGGACTCCATGCAAGAAGGCCTGGAAGACTGATCCCACCCCCTTTCCTTGGACAAGGAATGTTCCTATATTCTTTTTCACCCTTTCTCCAGTTATCCAGGGTACATCAGAAGATTCAGGAGGAGACCCTCAGTATTAATGTGGTGGCTCCCTTCTGGCCCAGGCAACCGGGTTTCTTCCTTCTTTTAGAAATAGCCATGGGCAATTACCACAAGCTTTTGCACAGACTTGATCCAGTCACACAAGATCAGGGGTGTTTGATGCACCTCAACCACGATCAACTTCAGCAGACTCCATCATGGTTCATTTATTGGCCATTTCAGCATGTCTGCATATGGATCCTCTTCTTTCAATGAATTCACACGTGAAAATGTTTTTGAAAAGGGGTTTGCATAAGAGGCCCTCAAGAAAACTGATGATCCCTCCTTCAGATCTTTATTTTGTGTTAGAGAAATCAGCTGTTGTCCATTTAAGCCATTTAATCTGGCTGATTTCAGGTTCTTAATATAAAACTCTTTTACTGATTGCTTCAACTTCAGCAAGAAGAGTGTCTAAGTTGTAAGACCTTATGGTGAGTCAGCCCCATCTTATTTTCCACAGAGACAGGGTTTCTTTGAGAACCAATCCTTTTATGCCTAAAGTGGTGTCAGAGTTTACTTAAAGCAAAGGTATCTGTCTGCTTATTTTCTTTCCTGAACCTAAAAATGATAGAGAAGAAAACTCCATGTCTTGGATTTCCACAGGCAACTCTGGTACTTTTTGACAGAACCAAATCTTTCAGGTCTTTGGATCAGTTTTTCATTTCTTTTGAAGGTAGCAAGAGTGGTTGGTTGAAGCTATTACCTTTTGTTATATGTTCCATAGTAAAACTATTCCAGGCAGGAACGAGACCCATTTTAGCAGTGCCTTGACTTCATATTAAGCATTAAGATCCTCTAAAAAGCTGTTATTAAAAGTCTCTAAAGCCAGTAATACCTCCAGAGAATCTCTGTGCTCACACAAAATATCCAAAATCTGGAACACCATCCCCACAATAAATTCTGAACACCACCAATATACACAAATTTAAACTACTCCGACCACCTCGGCAAAAACTGGATCTGCTCCTGTACTTCCTATGGTTTACTCTTTACCCCTGCCTGTCCTTACTTTCCCAGCACTGCTCCAGCCTCTTGACTACATCTATCATTGCAACCATTCAAGAATTCTTGACTGTCTACTTTCTAACTGTAGTTCATATTCTTTCAAATCTCCTCCACACCTACAATTCAAGTTCAAATCATTCCTTATAGCCTTCTACTGCCTTTCCTTACAAATAAATTAGTAGTAGCAACCTACCAAACAGATTCTAACTCCATAAACTCTATCCATAACTCTGCTCATTGCATAACTTTAAGAATTAATAAATCTGTTAAATTATACTTTCTACCTATCTAGTCTGCAATTATTGGAAGGTACTCAGTTTGTTGGCCTACATATTTTGTAAATGTAACTGCATTTTGATGCATAAATTGTTTTTGTGTGTTATTGTCCTATCTAGTCATAAATGTGTTTCTATCATGTTACCCGTTACACATTTTTCTGTATGGAGCTTTTCTCCCCGGGCCTCCACTGAAAATGGGCTTATTCCCAGTAAACAAATGTAAAATAAATTAAAAAAGTATATATGGCTTTTTGGAAAGGATTAGATTCTAGATGTTTTCTAGAAGCAGCAACTTAGTCCTGTAAACGTATATGTGGAATGCATTTTTAGCTTGACTCTTTCAGATCAGACTTTGCTAAGACCATTCTCCATTGGATCCTGTAACCTTCCCCTTCCACCTCCCAAATGTGGTAAGCTAGGGTTATCATAGCTAAGGCTACTGCAGCAGTGATCAGTATGATGAACATAGTACAGTTGTGCAAGTAAACTGTCCATAACAGTAGATAATTGAATGCTCACTGCTGCCTGTCCCTCCCTCCATTCCTCTTTTTTGGTGTGTTTGTGCCAAGGTGCAAATTATTTTTATTCTAGCATTGTCCGTTCAGCGCTCTGCCTCCCTCTTTCTGTTGGCATGAAAGTTGTGATGGGCCAGATGACAAACTTAACTCTTTAGTCAGCTCAGCTCAGGCTGACTGTTTGGGCATGTAGAAGGTGGCCTGGAGCTTTGGAAGCTGACTAGTTATATCCTTGGCAGAATATAACCCCTATGTAACTAAGCCTACTGCAACTGTGAATTCTAACATCTACAGTTAAAAAGGTAAGTTTACTTGAACAACTGTACTTTAACTGTTGTGAGTTTCAGGATGAAGAGGCGGTCTCCCTTTTGGGTGGTAAGAAAGTCCTGAAGAAGTTGGTGCACTAGACTGTGGATTCAAGTGCTAAAGATTTTTGAAGACTGGCCAGGCGTTGCATAATCCTGGGCAGGGTATAACCCAAATAGCTGTATGCTACTGCAGTGCTTTTTTTTTGGGGGGGGGGGTTATTTGACTGAAAGCAGAGGTGCCTAAAGATGAAGATCATTGCAGGTACAGCTCTACAGCTACTTATTTCAACTTGGAAAGCAGTGCCACACATGCAGAAGAAGAGAGTCAAGTAGTTGGATAAAGTAAAAAAAAAAGGAAAGGAGCACAACAAACGTAACTCTCAACATGGCTAGACCGTATTGGTGCACCATAAGAAGATGTGGAGGCTACTGTTTGTGTCACAGAATTGTGTGCAGCATCTACGAGTGGGGCATGGAAGTGTCTATCTGTGGTCTGTTTAGGAGTGACAGGAGGCTTAAAGGAAGGCATCAAAGCTGAGGTCAGAGAGCAAGGACAAGGGATCGGGTTAGGGGATTCTTGGCTGGAGCTGGTTCCCATTCATGAAGGAAGCAAAAGTTAAAAGACCACATTAGGCTTAGAGTAAATTTTTGAAATGCATTATAATAATGAGTTTTAGGCCTAACATTTTAAGTTAGGATGAATGGGGGGTGGTTTAAGTATCAGCCACTAAAACTGAACTGATAAATGTAGGAAGGTGTGGTATACTGTTCCTGTATCTTGCCAGAGTATGTTTGCCTGTGTTAATACTGAAAACTAGCTATTGGAGTTGTTGGCGTTTGAGACGTTTCAGTTTCGGTACTAGGTGAGAAGAAAAGCCATGTGGTACTTTTGTATGTGGCTTGTTAATTGCTGTAGTTGGATGTCTGCAACAACTTCAAAATCTGTATCAAGCCCTGTACTGCTGTTTAGATTGCTTGAAGCTGTTTTACATTTGATTTTTTTTTTCAGGTGGGGCAGGGCTGGGGAGGGTACATACCTGATCCTGTCTTTTGAAGTAATGCTTGGATGTTTTGTGTGGAAAGGTAAAATAGTGCTGCAGAATGTAAGTATTTACGTATTACAATATCGTAATGGTCACGCTCTTGATGGAATCTTTGTGAGTTTTCCTGTTTTGCATGTTTTATAGTTTTAGGACAAAATTGTTCAGCTTTGTATTTGGGAGGGGTCAGAAGAGTAAAAACTGCTTTAACTTAAACATTTATAGCAATGTCAGAGAATGTCAATGTTTGATGGTGTAGGAAACTAAATAGAATGCCTGTTGATATTATTTATGTCTTTCTGTTACCTTGAAATCTGTAGTTCAGCATAATTAGGCAGTACTAGTTCCTGCAGTGCATGCTGTTTAAGGTAGGAACCCAGGGAATCCACATTTCTTTGGAGGATGTTGCAGAAACTGAAAATTCCCATCTGTTGCTGTAATTGTTGATACTCCAGTCTGGCAACACTGTTGCTGTAATAGGTGATACTTGGGTTTGGCAGCACTGTTGCTGTAATAGTTGATACTGCAGTCTGTAGTAGGTGGTACTCTTGCTTGTAATAGGTGATACTTGTGTTTGGCAGCATTCCATATTCTATGAATAAATCCGTTCTAGCTTGTCACTGCTGCTGTTATGGCTTGATGTTCTTGTGGATTCCTTGATGCAGGATGAATGTGAACATGTGCTGCCAGTGTTGTATGCAGAATTAGTTTCAGATTTAATGGGCCTGCATGTCTGTTGCAAATGTTGGCTACTGTAGTGGCATTGGTCAGAGTGACTCTTACTGTGATCACATTGATTGTACCATGCTACTTATCACCAAATAACAATGTCATTATCAACAGCAAGCTAAGGAGAAGAAATAGACCTTTGCTGCAGTACAGGTTGCAGCTCTGGTACATACTAGGTCTGGCTTATTTTATCCTACATGTGCATCTTGTACCAAATCAACCTTTAAGCATGTAGTGGAAATGAATATATGTAATGGATTTTGTTTATTGGAAGCTATAATAAGTATAAATTTTAAAGTAAAAAGATGCTGCAGGTTAATTTTACACCGTTCAGTTTTGCTTCAACTGTTGGTCACTAAAGTAAGTGCAGGATTCTTTTCAAAGGTTAAAGCCATATATGTGTGTATGTGTGTGTATTATCTATCTATATCTCTCTCTCATATATGTACCTATATATATATATATATATATATATATATATATATATATATATATATATATATCTCTAGTAATACATTTTTGACCAGTTTTAATTATGCTTTCAAAACTATAGGGAAGAGTGCTATAATCTTAGTTCCAGGACGTTTGTTAGATTAAAAGGAAGTGATGGCAGTTTGTATAGAGTTGCGGTTTTGATGCTTCTCCTTGAAAAGTAGACTGCATATATTTCACATTTGAACTACCCAAGAAAGGGTGGTACTTTTCTGGGAAAAAAAGCATAGATGCGCTGTTTGAGTGGTTTACAGATGGGTTCATAGGTAAGTTGTAGGCAGTAATTTCGCAGACTGTTAAAATCCTAGCCAAAACCCCTGTATTCAAAAGTTTCCTCCGGCCACAAGGAGGGCAAGGTAAGATGGACTTTGGGAGATTTGAAGCTGCCCATCCAATAATCTAGATTTACCTTGAAGGTGACAAAGATGCTACTTTTGTTTGATATGTAGTGGAAGTTTGTCGTTCCTTAGATCACTGTTGTAGTATTCCAATGCTGTTGGTTTACCTCTCGCGTTACCTCTGTGAGACAACCAGATAGTATTTGGGTTATCTTGCTGAGGAAACCTGATGTCTGCCAGTGAACCAAAGCCAAAAACTTCCATGTGCTCGTATGAACTGTGTGTATGACCTAAACTTGTGGGTGTAGAGGTACAGTAGTGGGTGTAGGAGACTGTCTTGCTGGAAGTCCGAACACAGGAGCTTTGCTCCCGTTGTTGGCTGCTACTATTGTCTGCACTTTAGATAAGTGCCCCATTGAGGAATATTATTTTCTTGTATTTTTCAGTTAAAGATTTGTTAATGTCAACTAAGAGAGGAAAGTGACTGTGATAGGTAGGTACCATGTAAGGACCTCCACTCCCTGTGCTTATTTTGTGTAGGGGCCTAATGTGATTAAAAAAACTGTCAGATCTGCCAATACTTTGTTTCTAAAACCCTCCTTACTCTACTTTCTTTGTTAAACACTCACTCACTTAGAAACCCAACATCTGAAACACCTCACACAAGCCAAAATGTTGGGAGTCGACTGCTGCGGACATGCTGCTCGCACCAAAAAAGTTCAACAAGTCCAGGCCTGAACCAGCTGATGTTCAGTCTGCTTTAGACACGCTCCTTGAGATGCTGTAGGAATCTACAATGCATCTAATGCCTTCTCAGGCACCCACTACTTGAGCCTGGCAGAGACTGGAATGCTAACTCTTGGATGCCTGACAAGATTATTCATATCTTTATGCTTGAGAAGTGAAAGTTGGGGAACTGAGGGTGATAGTTTGAGGGACCAGAGGGCATTCCTCAAATCCTCAAGAGGGAGGAGGTGCGTGGAACTTATCAGGGTTCTGACGTGCCTCGCTTTGTAAGGGCAGACATCACCCCAAAGAAAATGAAAACTAAATATATTTCTCTTGTTCGTACATCTCAGGAAAAGGAATGGGTGGAGTACTGGGAGGGCCTGCTTAAGGCCATCTGGTTTTTGAACCGCTCTTAAATCCTTTCTTCTCCTTAGATTCCCCTCCTCCCTCAGAAGAGACAACATGAATCTTCATCTGAGGAGGAGGAAGAATTGGATTTTGATGAAGATTTATTAACATATTCATGGCAAATCCATTCTTCTGGACAGCTTGCTTCTGATATTTTGTCCCCCTGACTCACCCATTGAGGAAATCTCCTTTGGGAAACTATATCTAAAATGATCAAACTGGTATCTGATGTACAATAAAGGTATAACTTGCTTGGAGATAAGGTCCTGTATGCCTTATCCTCTCGCTCTAGTCTTGGAGGCCTTTCTGGGTGCTTTGTATCCACATTTATTTCTGTTTCATTTTTACTGACAAATCTAAAAAGCTTCTGCCAGCAGCTAATGTTTTGCCATCTGACAGAGGTAATATGGTAAGAAGGGTTACATCTCTGTGACTCTTGCCTTCATAGCTTTAAATTACCAGACTCAAATGACAAAATAACTTTGTCCATTTTAGGGGATTCAGATAAAACCATGGCTAACCATGAGGCTTCTAATACTAAGCAACAAGAGATTTCTGTGCTTGGGCAAACTACGTGTTGCAAAGCATTCCGTTAAATGCAGCTATGATGCTGCATAGGCTTCTTCCAGGGCTGCCTCTACTGGATTAGTTATTAGAATTGCTTGGCTTTGCTTAAAATCCCTCTCTGAGAATGCTGCCAAAGTCTTTGATTTCCCCTTCACAGGGACCTTTTATTTGGACCCGCTGCAGCAGAACTTTTCAAGAATCTGCAACAAAAAGGTAAACTGATGCACTACCAGATTTTTCTCACATCAGTAACTAGTTATGAAAGAAATCCCCTGGTTAAGCCCACTTCCTTTGTCCAGAAGGATCAGAAATTCTGTCAGGCAAGAAACAGCCCAAGAAAAGATTTCATGACAAACTTACTAGAGAGTGCAAGTCTGGAAAACCGTCTTTTCCAAACAAGTCAGTCTTGACTCTCTGCTGCCACTTTCTCCCCCCTCAGTCCAGGAATTCCCTTGTCAAAAATGCTAATCTTGACCCTTCCAGTCTAGGAATTCATCACTGCATGTAAACTGGTGGTGTTCATCATTTGAGAAGGTTACGAGAGGTGTGTGTGTGTGTGGGGGGGGGGGCGGGGTTCCTTCACTGAGTGGTATTCCTCCTCTTCCCAATCTAATGCACCTACTTCCTCCTCTCTTAAAGGGACATTTCAACCAAGGTACCACAGAACTGGTGCCACACCAGCATTTAGGAAGAATCTTTTATTCAAGCACTTAGCCAGTTAGGGAATCCTCTTATGTCAACATCATTCAAGATGCTCACTGCAGACTCTCTCATTTCATCTTTCCTCAGGCCTTTCGATTTTCCTTAAACTTGAAGGATGCTTACCTACACATTCCCATTCACCCAACCTGCAGAAAATTCCTGAGTTTCATGACCTTTTCATCTGACTTTAAGTTCATTGCTTTATCCTTCTGTTTATCTGTTACTCTCGGGGTCTTCACAAAATGGGTTGACCCAGCCATTGCCTTTTGCAGAACCCAGGGAATATAATTTTTTTCCATACCTGCATGAACTACTGGTCTAGGTTACTACTTGGGATAGACTACATCTGCGTCTCTTTCAAAGTCTTACTTCTAGAGAGACTGGTATTCGCACACTGTCTCCAGAAGTCTTGTAAACCCCTCACAGGGTATGGTTTTCCTGTTTGCAGACTGGATATCATGCTGGTAACTACCTTTCTTCCCCAAGAAAAGGTCCAGTCATGTCTCTCCCTTCAGTCTGTTCCTACAAGGGAGATTCTAAGAACCTTGGGATATATGGCAGCAACCATTCCAGTGTTACCATTTGCCAAGATACACACGAGAAAGATCTATAGTACCTGAAATTGCTTTGGTCTCAGCACTTATCCACTAGACATCTGAATTCTTCTCTTGCCGTTTATGAAGAAAGTGTTGCTGGCCTTTCTTCCACTAGTCCACTCCCAGTCAGGAACACAGACACACCTGGACAGGCTCATTAGTTCAAGGCCTGTGGTCCCCCAGAAAAATGAGGGAACACACCAGTATCAAAGAAATCAGGGCTTTTATTCAAGTTCTTCAGGGTTTTCTTACATGTGGAACCCAGGTCCTCAGGATTTTCATAGACAACCACAGAAATGTGGCATATCAACAAGTGGGTGCGAAGGACAAGTCCTTAGAGCTCTTCAGGCATGGGATCAGGCTATAAAGGCAAATTTGTCTGTACAGGCAGCTTACATTCCATCTGAAGACAATGCACTTGCAGATTCTCTAAGCAGGTCCAAGAAAGACTGGAAGCTAAACAGGGAGGTCTTATTGGAGATGGTCCACGGGTGGGTTGTTCCTCAAATAGATCTGTTTGGCTCCACTCAAAATTTAGTGCTGAAGCTGTATTGCTCCAGGACTCTCTGTCCAAAGTCCTAGGGGACGGATATCATGTCTTTCTGCTTGGAAGGAAAGTACTTCTATGCCTTCCTCCCTCCCTCTTAATCTAATTTCAAAAGTTCTACTGAAGATCCAGTGGGAGAGACTGAAAATCTTGCTGGTGA
>NC_056735.1:1089164062-1089257501 GCF_019279795.1 Protopterus annectens | reverse complement strand
TTTGTTGTGATGCACATTTTAGATGTTATAGGTTTTAGATGTTATGGTTTCAGTGTTATGATTTTAGATGTTGTGGGTTTTAGAAGTTTTGAAGGGGAACCATATAATGTGCTTGTGTGTTAGGTATTTACTGTTGCACTTAATATTTAATTCCATAGAAAAATTAGTTAATTGTGTGCTTAGCTTTATTAAATGTTCTTTACAGTAGGCTAGTTAAACATTAGTAATTTAAGTAAGCCTTCTTGTGTGTTCATTCATTTGTTTTGAAAGCTGATTGTCATGGCTTTAAAAAATGCATGGACTGTGGCAAGCTGCCACCCCAAAACCCACACTCACTTTGTGTGCATTGTTTGTGCCCCTCACCGTGACACTTCCTATCAGATGCTCGCAGTTTGCAAATTAGGAAAGGAAATCGTATACTGAAGGAACTCCTCCCTCCTCATACAGGGTCTGCCATTCCTTCCTGTTCTGTTTGCCCTTCTTATACCAAGGATAAGAAACTCAAGCAGAAACCAGATAAAAACAAAGGCAAGGACTTGGACAAGACCAAACAGGCCAACGAAAAGGATAAATTGGACTCCAAGAAGTCCTATAAATGATCCCCAGATCCTACTTTAACTTTGGGATTTGATCCCAAGGTGTATAGTCTTTCAGCACCGTACATCTCCTGCTCAGTCTGGATTCTCACTGGATTAATTCAACCCCCGACTGTATTTTCCGATTCTTCACAAGAGAAAATATTGCAGACCACTGTCTGGTGTTCTGATCATCAAGTGCCAAGCAGGATGTCAACATAGGTTCATAGGTGTTTACTCTGCTAATGACCACAAGGGCCTTTTTAAGCCTAGCCATGTATTCCGAATCTGTAACAAGTTCTGACACCTTTGATAGGTGTAAGCATGGGCTGGGCTATGAACCATTTACAGGTTACCTGTTTGCATTAGAGAGACCGGTGCCAAACCAGGGATGAACTTCCTGTTTCCCAGCCAATTGTCCAAGTTGCACTTGAATTGGGTTAGGGAAGAACTGTGCGTTAAGTGGATGAGGAGCTTGTTCCATAGATGGGGGTAGTCTCTGGGATACATACCTATCTCTCCAGCAGGTCCTATTATCACAGGCAGGATTTAAAACAGGTAATTCTGGTGCTGATTGTGGACCTCCTGCATATTCACAAAATAGAGTGGGGTCTGACAATGCCCTGTTTGCGAGGTGTAGATCTCCCCACAAAAGCCTGTAGGAGACAGAATGCAGGGATAGGGTCATGAGGCGGTCTGCGTAGGAAATTTCACTTGCGCTCTGTATTCTTTTAGTGAGGAACCTCTGTGGACATTCCAGTTGTTGGATATGCCCGATTAGGTACATACCAAAGGGGGCATTGCACTCAATGATAGGTCTGATGAATGCTAAATACAGTGGAACAATGACTTCCTTGGACATAGTGCCACCATACCTTTGTGTACAAGTTGCGCAACATAGAATGATTTCCTCACCACTATAGACACGTGATGATCAAAGGCAAGATTACTATCCATGTGTGTCTGTAAGCCCTTACTACTGGGTGAACTCTAAGGGGGGTGTTGTCAATATGACAGTTACCAGGGATGGATGACTTCCCAAAGGATATTATTATGGATTTCTTGGCATTTATTTTTTGTCCATGGCTCTGACACCAGTTTGTGTCAGCCCCTCCTGGAGAACATTTGTATCAGTGTGATATTCAGTGACAACTCCTAATTTGCAATCCTCTGCAGATTTAGTCAGCCAGAGACCACTGATGAAAAGTACATGCCAAAAAGGAGAGGTACAAGGACTGATCCCTGAGGTACTCCATTTGTGACTGGCTTCTTTGTAGAGGTGGACTCCCAAGTTCTAACTTCCTGGATCCTGTCTGTGAGCCAGTTGGCTATCCACCAGGTGACATACGGGTTTGTACCGAGCCTCCTGAGTTTGTCAACAATGCCCGAGTGAGGTATTGTCAAATGCCTTGGCCAGGTCAAGGTAGGCAGTGTGAACGATTTTCCCCTCATCCATTGCTTTGGTGACCTCAGAGAAATCCACCAGGTTGAGTAGGCATGATCTGCCATTGAGGAAACCAAACTGGGTTGGATCCAGTGTCTGGAGGCTTACTGTATCTCTGTTGATCATCTCCATGAGAAAGATCAGAAGGTTTATCAGGACTCTGAGACAGCTTTAGGGTACTCTTGGTATGGTCCTGTGGGAATGTACCTAATGCTGGTCCATTTACCCCTCCCTTCAGCACCAGTAATTACAGATCTGATTAGTCCCAGACCTCATTTGCCAGAGATCATAAGTCAAGTGACTTTGACTCGGACTGTTTTTCCTTCCTCGTTCATGTTCAATGTGTTCCAATCGGAGTGTCTGAGCTCAAGTTTTGGAGCTGGGGCGCTGGGTGATGCTTCCCAGAAAATTTTGGCACTGTCTACTCCACTCTGTGTTTTGGTCCTAGATAGCTAGGCACTGAGAGACATCTGTTGGTCGAGGCCCATCCCTTCTAAAGTTCCCTTCTGTCTGAGGATAGGAGGTTGTCATCTAGATCAGTACCATCTGAGCCCTGGCTGTAGTCTGCTTCTGCTTTATCCTTGTGTCAAAGACTTCTTTTTTTACAGGCTATCAGGCATCCTGATGCACTAGCTCCCAGTCTGATTTTGAACCCTTTGATACTTCCCCATGAATGGTTCATGGAAAACAGATGTGCAAGGGGAAGCACTTATACTTGTCCCCAGAGTACATCACCAAAGACACGGACTTGGAAAACGGCAATTGGTCCTCCAGATATCCCAATGAGGGCATCACTTTTGGTGAAATTGTGGAATTTATGAAATAGAGAAGGGGGGATGATCTGCTGCAGTGACTTCTCCAGAAGTCACTGTTCCTGGAAGCTTTTGGTTGTGGCTCATTTTTCTCCTGGGTATTCTTGCCTGTTGACCCACTCATTGACTTCATGGCTGAATGGTTTTGGAAGGGCCCTGACTTGGTGAAGCACATCCAAAGAAACTCTATAGAACTTTCTTGTCTCCTACAGATTGGAAACTTTGGAGTAAAGGTCCTCCAGTGGATACAGTGGTTGTGGCAGCCACCAAGAATGAATTGTCAGAAGGTTCATCCCCCAATAGAAAATCTTGGGCTAATGGGCATACGCTTCAGCAACCTTTGCACTGAGAGCACTGAATTACTTGGCTCATGTCATCAGATTTCAGACAGACTTGACTACAGAGATCTCAGTCTGTCTCAGATGTTCTACCTCTAGATGTTTAAAAGACAGTGGACTTCCAGCTTCCCACCCTCCAGTATATCTCCAGTGTGTCACCAAGTCTGCTTTCCAATGCAGCTGATTTCACAGCAGGGGCAGCAGGCACCTGCATCACCATCTGCTACCACATCTGGATGTGCCTCTTCAACGTTCCAGACTGCTTCAAGACGTCTTTCATAAATGCCCCTTTTTGGTGGGTACACTCTTTTTGGACCCAGAGTAAAACAAATGTTGAATAGGAGCCAACAGGATGGTTAGTGACTGCCTGCAGTTGGCATCTGTTTTGCCATGCCCCAGGGAATCCTACTCAAGGGATCAGAAGGCTGGGAAAAAGATGTGGTTCAGGAAGTCCTAGAGCTCCTGACAGGAAACTGCTACAGACAGACCACCTTGTGGTAGAGGAGATGGTGACAGTAATTGATTTAGCCTTAGAGACAGGGGTGGACCCCATAGCCAGGGGTTTTGTGGACTGTCTTTTTTTTCCTCTCTCAAGAAAACACTGTCAGCACTCCTGAAGGGTTACCCAGCTGGAGCCAGTCGGGGAGTGAACGCCTCTGCACCCACACACCTGGAACACCATAACTTCTGATTTCTTGCTGCTGAGAATAATTTCCAGAAGTTCTTAATCAACCCCCTTTTTCTCATTTTCTACGTGGGATTGGGGTGTTGTCAACAGTTGCCATCTCTGTTGATTCAGTGCTACTTTCTCCAGCCTTCCTTGACACTCAAGCCTGACTGTTGCAGATCTTTCACACAATTCATACAATTTGTTCAGTGCCCCTGTTTCCTCTTGCTTTCTTTGTGTCTGTCCCAGATTATCTTTACCAGGTTGTTTTCTGCTTTTCTGTACCTGTGCCACTGTAATCTTATCTTTTTTCAATTGGAGCTACTTCTTCCCTTACGTTCTCATTTCATCTGTCCCACAGTGCGCATCGTACCACTCCTCTCCGGCAGTTTACCTCAATCACTTCTAGATTCCTAACTGCTCTACTTTTATTGCTTGGGTTTCTGTACCATACAGTAGTAGTGGTTGCACCACTGTGTTGTATTCCTTACATTTCAACTTCTTTGGTATTTTATCATGCACTACACCTGACACTATATGCCATTTAGCTGCAGCCCCTCTGATTCTAGTTTTAACCTCTTCATTCAGACATCCCTTCTCCTCAAACAACCCTCCTAGATACTTGAAGCTGTTAACCTGTTCCATTAGCTAAAATCATGGAACAGCTGTTAACCTGTTCCACTATCTTAGCTTCTGTGCAATTCTCAACTTCTGATTCCCCAATTTGCTGCAATTACCACGGTCTTATCTGTGCTCAGTTTCACACCATGTGCTCTCAGTTTTGCATTGCATTCCCCTGTCCTTTGCTCATAGGCTCATAGGTTGGTACTGGGCTATCTGCCCGAAGGCATATATTAGCCCAGCCACATTGTGCGGTATTCACCGCCCCTTTAGTAGTTCCCTAGACTCTTGTACTAGCAGCTAGTACGCTTGGCCCCTATCTAGTAGTGCTGTTGGTGTGATACCCGGTGTGAACTTTGTCACCCATGCACTCATCAAGGTTCCTCTTGAAGAGTGATAGTGAGGGGCTCTTTCTTATGTAGATCGGGACCCTGTTCCATAGTAAGGGAAGTCTCTGTGAAGAGAATCTATCCCTCCAGCATGTTCTATTCATTGTTGTGTTGAGGTTTATATCCCTAGAGCATGTAGCTCGAGTAGATTTTGTTTTGCTAAGATGAAGCATGTTCAGCAATTCTGGGTTGGACATGGCTCTGTATGTTAGACAGAGTTCGCCTCCGAGAAAGCGGTATGCAACAGAGAACAGTCTTAGCTTTTTTAATCGTGCTGCATAGGGCAACTGTTTGAGGCCAGTAATCCTCTTGGTTGGGTACCTCTGTGGTCTCTCCAGCTGCTGGAGATGTCTAGCCAGGTACATTCCAATTGGTGCATTGTACTCAATAATGGGTCTGATGAGGGAAGAGTAGAGGGGCACCATTACATCCTTAGATCTTGATGCGAACCCTTCCGTGATCAGATGGGTCACACAGAAGGATTTTCTAACCACTTTGGCAGCATGATTATCAAAGGAAAGTTGACTCTCTACTTGGGTCCCTAGATCCCTTACTACTACTTCAGATTTCAGGGGATTATCTCCTATGTTGTAGTTTGCGGGTACTCTGTTTTTTCCAAAGGGGATTACTGCGCATATTTTGCATTTAGCTTGAGACCATGGCTTTGACACCATGCATCAGTCACATTTAGACCCTTCTGGAGGATCTCCATGTTGGCTGGAGACTCTATTATAGCGCCCAGTTTGCAGTCGTCCGCAAACTTAGTCAGCCACAGCCCTTCTGTGCTTGCCTCTACTTCTGAGAAGCTTAAGTTCTTGCTCAGAGTTTGCCTGTAATGCCACATTGTCTGCATACAGCAACTTTGTTAATCTGTCCCCTATGACCTGTTTGCTAATGTAGTCCATCACCAGTGTCAACAGCAATGGGGTCAGAGCTGAACCCTGATGCACACCCACTCCCACTGGGACCCCTTGTGCGTGTCCAAATGCTGTTTGAACTTGAGTCATTGGGTCCTTGTACTTTGTTTGCACTAATTCTACCAGTGTATGTAATGCGATCCTAGCTCTTCTACATTCATAACTGATGGGCTCGGAGCCGAGAATCGGCTCCGACTCGGCCGATACACTAGCACGAAGTCTCTCATTGGCTGGGCCAACCCCTTATCCCAGGATGCACCACGCCCAAACCCCCAGATCTCGTTTGCCGCTCCTAGAGTAATGACGTGGTCTCGACTTGGCTGTGGCCAAGTACCTTTCTTTTTTGGCCTTTTGGTCGCTTTTTGGCAGTTAGCTTTAGAATGTATACTCAAACAGCTATTTTAATAGCTATCTGGTTGTTAGTTCAATTGTGTTTGTCTTTTTGAATTGTTGCGGTAATCCCTTCTGTTTGGAGGGCTAGGCCCTTTTGAGTTAGAGGGCCTTTGCCCTATCTCTTGTAGAGCGTTTAAGTTAGAGCTCTCTCTCCCCCCCCCCTTCCCTCCTTGTGTGTTTTGAGTGTGTTACAGTAAGTATGTCTGGCAAAGGAAAGGAACATAAGCCATCAGGCTTTAAATAATGTTCAAAATGCAATTATAAAATGTCGTTGACAGATGGCCACGCCATCTGTGTTTGTTTAGGGGCTAAACACTTGCAAGAGTCTTGCAGTGTTTGCCATGCTTTCTCCTCTCGTGTCCAACATGAGAGAAAAAAATAAGCTTATCCTGAATGGTCTCATCAAACCAGCCTTCGAGGAAGCTTTGGCTTCTTCTCCCTCTTCAAAATCGAAGCAAAAGAAGTCTTTGGCTCCGACAAGTCCGTCGGAGCCGCCTGCAAAAAGGGCTAAATCTGTGTCCCCTTCCTCGGCTCCACTGGCCTCGGAGCCGAAGGATAGAGGATCTAAAGCTGGGTCTCCCTCCTCGGCTCCACTGTTTTAGGAGTCTCTGGATGAGAGATCAGGTACTCTGTCCCCTTCCTCGGCTCCACTGATTTCGGAGCCACAGGATAGAGGGTCTAAATCGGAGTCTCCTTCGTCGGCTCCATTGGTCTCTGAGCCGCTTGAGAGTGTTTCTGCTCTGGGGTCTGTTTTGTCGGCTCCTGAACCTTCGGCGCCAAAAGGGGTCTTGGTTCTGGTCAAGTCTGCTTCGGCCCCGATCCTTTTGGAGCAGATTCGGAGCCGGCCTCCTAGCCTTGTCTCGGAGCCGATAGAAAAAGTCTCTCGGCCCCCTTCTGTTTCCTCCAGGTCCTCCAGGCTTTCAGATTCAGATGTAGATAGGGTGGTCCAGAGGCTCCTCCAGTCACCTGTCTTATCCAAATTATTTTCGGCTCCGGCCCAGTCAGCCCCGGAGCCAGCCCCTTCGATACCATTTCTTCCTCCTCCGACAATCTTGGTGTTGTCGGAGTCAGAGTTCGTAGAGTCAGGTGAAGTCCTTGAGTCGGTCCCGAGACCCACTGCTCGTCTGTCGGCACCGTCTTCAGCTCCAACCCTTTCTGTGCCATCCAGAGGTTTCAGTTCTGTGGTGTCCTCAGCCGGGCCCGAGGGGGATTCTTCGGGACTTCTGCTTTCTGCCCCGAGTCTCCTTCTTGGCGCCTCTGCTAGGGGAACCCTGACACTGGTCATGGTCTTGGGGACGGGCCTCTCAGATTCTGGTGGGCCCGCCTTCGAGGCTATGAGGAGCGTGCTGACCGAAGTCTCTAGTGACTTCACCTGAATCTGCGACTCCTTCCCTAGACACGGCGGCTAGAGCTTCTGGTGCCCCCCTGTCTTTGGACAGCACGGCTCGTAGGCCTGAGGATTCCTTCTTGTGTGGTCCCCTGTTTTCTGAGGAGTCTTCAGAGTTCATGCCTGAAGAGCCCCCCAGGAAAAAGTTGTGCAAGAGGAAGCACATAGACTCCCCAGATGTGTCTGTCACCTCGGACACCGACCTCGATGATGCAGAGGGGTCCCCTAAGTCATCCTCTGACGATGTCTCCTTCTCCGATATCCTGGAGATCTTGAGACAGAGGGGCGAGACTGGCCATACAAAACCCCTTCCGCGGAGGAGTCTGTCTTCCTCAAGGCCTTCGAAGCCCAACCCTCCGCCTCCTGGGTGTCTCCACCCTTCGATGAGTTACTGGACCTTATTTGTCGAAGGGTGTGGGACCACCCTGATTCTGTGGAGTCAGTTCCTTCACGCCCAACAAGTTTTTATCTGCACCCCCTGGCAAGGAGTTTCTAACCAAGGGAGTTCCGGTTGATGCTATGGTGGTGGCATCTGCCACCCAGCAAGATGTGGCAGAGGCATCTACTTCTATCCATCCTCCTAACAAGGAGTCCAGGAGCATGGATAGGTACGGGAAGCGTACCCTGACATCAGCGACCTTTACCCTGTGGTCGCTGAATTATTTATGTCACTTTACGAGGCTCCAAAGGGATCTCATAAAGGAGTTGGGAGATACCCTGTCGGGTAACGTGCCTGAGGCGTTGACGCAGTCTGTCAACGCCCAGCTGTCTACCCTTTCGTCCATTGTTAACTCGTCCATGAGGCTCATATCGTATGTAGCCGAAGGGGCGGGTAGGGCAGTGAGTTCGGGCGTAGCCCTTAGGAGGCAAGCCTGGATGCGCTTGTGTCACTTTGCGGAGGCGTTCAAGTCTTCCTTCACTGACACTCCATTCGATGGGTCCTCTCTCTTTGGACCCAAGGTGAAAGACACACTCACTAGATGTGAGCAGGAGGGTAAGACTTTGTCTGCCGTTGGGGCCCGTTTTTCGCTTCCCTCGAGACCTTATCCCAAGGCTCAGAGGGGAGGAAAGATGTGGTTCAGAAAGTCCCAAAAGTCTTTCCCTGCCCATCAGAGTGACCCCCCCTTCCAGAGGCAGAGGGGGGGGGGAATTATTCTGGAAGACGTCGCCCCAGAGGCGGCGGAGGCCCCTGCAACTCAGGAGACCGCGAATCCTTTCGTGGTTCCTCCTTCCAGCGTCCCTGAGGGACTGCTCGACTGTGCGTCTCCGGAGCCAGTCGGGGGTCGATTCTCGACACATCCAAGGGCCTGGGGTTCCATCATTCAGGATCAGTGGGTGCTTCGTATCATCGCCGGAGGTTACACCATTCCCTTTATCCGTCCCCTTCCATCGTCAAGGGAAATCCCGGACGTGCCACCCAGTCAACGGGATCAAGCAGCCGTAGAGGTCACAAAGCTGCTCTGAAAGGGAGTCATCCAGCCAGTCCCCGCAGACCAGACCGGATTAGGAACTTACTCAGATATTTTTGGTGCCGAAAAGAACATGGGACTTGAGACCCATTCTGGACCTCAGCCACCTAAACCGCTTCATAAAGAAGTCCAAGTTCCGGATGGTCACGTTTCAATCCATTTTCCCATTGCTGGAAAAAGGAGTATGGATGTGCTCCATCGATCTCAAGGATGCCTATTTATCACATCAAGATAAACAGGGCGTCCAGGATACATTTACGCTTCCGCCTAGGAGCCAGTCACTTCCAGTTCTGAGCCCTGCCTTTTGGTCTCACCACAGCCCCCAGGGTGTTTACCAAATGTCTGGCAGTGGTGACGGCTCACCTGAGACTTCTGGGATTCCAGGTGTTTCCGTATCTAGACGACTGGCTCCTCACCGCCCCCACCAGGCATCTTCTTATTCAAGCCGTGAGTGCTACCATCGAGTTGGGACATCTATTAGGAATTACATTCAACTGGGAAAAGTCTGTATTGCTGCCATCACAGTGTGTTGCCTTTATAGGCACAGAGTTAGACTCTGTCGAGATGCAAGCATTCCTTCCAACAGAGAGGATAAAGGTACTACAGGACCAAGTCCTAGCCTTACTACCCCGAAGGAAAGCCCCAGCCACGATGGTCTTTAAGCTTTTGGGGTCGATGGCGGCCGCCATTCTTCTGGTCCGTCTGGCAAGATTGCACATGCAAATTCTCCAATGGCTCCTGTCGACCCAGTGGTCATACCAAGATCTGTCCTTGTCCTTACCCGATTCTCATCACGGAAACCTGCCAGTGAGATCTTCGATGGTGGCTCCTCTCCTCCAATCTGAACAAGGGGGCACTCTTCTGCCCCCCTCCCCCATTGCCACAGTGACCACGGACACCTCCCAGATAGGGTGGGGGGGCATTATCTAGACAGGACGGTTCAAGGCACGTGGCAGGATCACGAAACCCACTTACATATCAGTGTTCTAGAAATGAGGGCAGTGCTTCTAGCGTTGCAGGCACTTCACAGCTCTCTTCCCAAGGGTACCATCGCAATCTTCTCAGACAATATGGCGGTAGTATGGTACCTGAACAAGCAGGGAGGAACCAGGTCTTATCCTCTCTGCAGAGAAGTCATGAGAGTTTGGAACTGGGCGATCACTTCCCAGAGATTTCTAGTGGCAATGCACATTCCGGGTAAGTCCAATGTGATAGCAGACAGGCTGAGCAGAGTTATTCTGATGCCTCACGAGTGGTCCCTGAACAACCGAGTAGCGGCTCGGATCTTCTTCAAGTGGGGGTTTCCCTATTGTAACCTTGTTGCCAGCCTCTGGAACGCGAAGTGCAGCAATTTCTTCTCCCCGATTCCCCCCCCAAGGGGAGTCACCCAGGGAAGCTGTAGTCCACAATTGGCCCTCCGGTCTGCTCTACGCCTTCCCTCTGGTCCCACTACTGCCAAAGGTGATTCAGAAGGCGATCTGCTTGGGAAGCAGCATGATTTTGATCGCACCACACTGGCCCCGCAAAGTTTGGTTTCCTTTCCTTCGGAAGTATACGGTGAAGGATCCTTGGATTCTGGACCCAGTTCCAGACCTCCTGACTCTTCAGTCAGGTCAGGCCCATCCATCACTACGAACTCTCAAGCTAACTGCTTGGCTGCTCCACTTCTGACCTTAGTCAGACAGCATATCCTTTCGCCTGAGGTGGTCTGGATTCTGTCTTCTTCTCACAGAGCTTCCACTAAGGAGATATATTCTAATAAATGGAAAAGGTTTGCCATTTTGGCCCAGCGGCACAACCTTGACCCTCTGACAGCCCCGGTGTCAGCACTATTAGATTTTTTGGCAACTCTTTTTAGACGGGGTTCTGCTGTCTCCACGCTTAAAGTCCAATTGGCAGCGATTTCTAATTATCATGTTGCCTTTGAGCCTTCACTCATGAGTCATAAGTTGTGTAAGGCCTTTCTTAAGGGAGCTTGGTTGCTTCGCCCCCCCGGTGTCGCAACCTGTTTTGCCATGGGATTTGAATGTAGTTTTAGGAGCCTTGACGTCTCATCCCTTGAGCCAGGCCACTTGTGAGCAAAAGTTCTTATCTTGGAAGACTGCCTTCTTGGTAGCTATTACTTCAGTCAGAAGAGTTTCGGAGCTTCAAGCCCCCTTATCTGATCTTTCACAAGGATAGAGCATCTCTGAGTAAACCCGTCATTTCTTCCGAAGGTTTCTTCTGCTCTTTGTCTGCAGCAATCTATAGAGCTACCAGTTTTCTTTCCAAAATTTTCCAACAAGGCAGAATACAGGCTTCATCAGTTGGATGTGCATAGACAACTGAGGTTTTACTTGGATAGGACACTGCAGCAGAGGAAATCAGACCAGTTGTTTGTGGCCTTTGCAGGTAACAGGATTGGCAAAGCAGTAACTAAGACCACTGTTGCTAGGTGGATTAGGGATTGTGTTTCATTTATTTATGAATCAACAGGAAGGGACCTTCTACTAGGGCTATGGCAACTTCAGTGGCCTTCCACGCCAGACTGTCTGTGGATGAGATATGTGCAGCGGCCACTTGGGCTTCTCCACATACTTTTATTTCTCATTACAAACTGGACGTGGCCTCTAGAGGTCGGGCTTCCTTTGCTTCCACAGTGCTCAGGAGTGTTTTCCAGTGAGCCTCCCAGGATCTAGGTGCTAGGGACGCTGTCCCATCAGTTGTGAATGTAGGCGAGATAGGATCGCATTACATCTTTTAGTTATGTACTTACCATAACGATAGATGTATGTGATCCACCTCGCCTACATTCTTACGTACCCGCCCTCCTTCCCCCTACCTGTTGGATCTGGAGGAAACACTATTGTACAGTCGGAGTGGCACATGTGAGTGAGTTGTTGTGGGGCAAACAAGATCTGGGGATTTGGGCGTGGTGCATCCTGGGATAAGGGGGTTGACCCAGCCAATGAGAGACTTCATGCTAGTGTATCGGCCGAGTCAGTTATGAATGTAGGTGAGATGGATCACATACATCTATCGTTATGTTAAGTACTTAACTAAACATTCTGGGACTTTGAACTACTGCATGACTGTCAAAATCATCTTTCTTCAGAGGTTGTTATATGCTTTCTCTAAGTCTTCATCTCTAGCTTCTCAACTATCTTGGTGGCTCAGTAGTGCAGCGGTTAACATAGTTATGTCACAGCAAGAGGTTCTGTGGTTCAGTTCTTGGCTGAGGTGCCTTCTATGCGGCGTATGCATGTCCTCCCTGCATTTGTATGGGTTTCATTCAGGTGCTCCGTTTTCCTCCCATATTCCAAAGACATGCGCCTGGCATGTTTCTCCCCAGATCTCTGCTGGAAGTAGGCTCTGTCTAGTCGGACTTTCTGGGTTAACAAATGTTAAATTAATAAAATCTCACTGCAAACATTGGGTCAGTTGTGCTGCATCCTGAACCAAATCTGAACATCTTTCATGTTACTTTCTACTGCTCTACGTATTTGTTTTTCAATCACCCTGTCCAGAACTTTCATGCAGTGTGACAGGAGTTTGATACCTCTGTACTGCTAACAGTTGTGAATGCCCTATTTGTCCTAGAACACTGGCAGTAGAATGCTTATTCTCCAATCTTTTGGTATAAGCCTTTCTTTCCACATTGCTACGAGTTCCATCGATTGCCGTTTCTTTCCTATCTCACCCAGCATCTTTATCTTACCTGCTGTGATCTCATCTGAGCCTGCTGCTTTCCCTGACTATATTTTCCTTATTGCTGTTCTTACTACTACTTTGTTGGGCTCCTTTTCTTCTCTTATTGTAAGCTGTGTTTGGGGGAATACAGCTTCTGTGCTTTTTGCATTCAGAAGCTGCTGAAAGTACTCCTTCCTGTTGATTTTGTTCTGTGGACTGGTGAGCAGATTGCTGGCATCTGTTATGAAATGGTGTCTCTCTCTATCTTTCTGTCTTTGCCTTGCAACCTGATTCAGTTTTTGTGCTATGTAATCACTCACTTGCCAGAAGCTAGTAGAGTGCCTCTGATGCCGTTCTTTGCTATTGTAACTCCTTTCTTAGTCAACCAATACGTCTTCCAGGTGTGATCCATCTTTTTTCTCTCCTGTGCTACTTTCTTTTGATGACTTCCTGGACTTCTGCATTCCACCACCAGCTTTCATTATGTACCTCATTTCCATACCTGGTTCAATCACATATCTGTTATGTATTCCTCACACATGCTGTTTTGTGGCTTTGTCATTCTTAAATTCCACCTGCTTTCTCCTCTTGGAGTGCTAGAGTCCTGAGTAATTCCTTGAACTGTTGTACTTTCTCTCCAGTCAACTTCCAGGTCTTCAGCCTGGTCTCTGACAGTGGAGCCTACTGTGACCACTGCTTGCAGCTAATTTTGGCAACTAATGGTTTATGCTGTGGGCTGACTGTTTTTCTGGAGATGACTTTGCAGTTGCAGAATTTACCCCATTGCCCTTTCCTTGGGAGGAAGTCCATCTGAGTTGCATGACTGCCACTGGTGTATATGAACTTGTGACGGTCTCTTTCTGAACCATGCGTTTGCTGCTATCAAGCCATTTGCCAGACAGAATTCTAGAATGGCCTGTGCTGCTTTATTCCTGTTCCCCCACCCATGTGGACCCAGGCAACCCTCATATCCTGTTCTCTCTGTCCTGATATGCTCATTCAAGTCACCCATTCTCAACACCAATTTATGTTGTCATGCTTTATCTAGTAGGTCCTCCAACTGCTGTCTGAATGCACTTTTTTCCCTATCATAACCTTTCTGTGGGCCATATGCTGAGATTAGGAATGCTGCCCTATTGTTAGACTCGAGTCTGATTGCCATGAATCTGTCATCAATTCTAATAACATCCCTCATTGCTTTCTGAAGCCTCTCCCTCACTCCAGTTCCCACATCATTTCTACCCAGTCTTCCTCCTGAGTAGTAGGGTTTAGATCCAAAGCAAAGTGGCTTTTCTGCACTTCCCTTCCATCTTGTCTCGTGGATACATAGGATGCGCAGCCTCCTCCATACCATCATGTCATCAAGTCATCAACTTCCAAGCTCAGTCCTGTCAGTGAACCTACATTGAGTGTAGCAGTTCATAGTTTGTTTGGCAGGTTGATTAATTTTTATGTCCAGCTTTCATTCAACAGAGCTATCGCAGGTAACCTAAGCTGAACAACTGGACATTGGATGACTAGTAGCTTGAGTTAGGGCAGCTGGGCTTTATAGTGAGCACTCACTGGCCAACAGTGACACCTACACCCCTCCCACAGTTAGCATGGGTCCCTGGTGGTGGGTCAGAGTTGGCAGAGTACTCAACCCATATATCACCAACAAATTCTCATGCGTATTTGGCAACCGTAGTTAACATGACCGAATCACTTAGAGCCATATTTTGCACTGTTGAGTGGCTAGCCCTTGCATGGCCGGGGTTGTTCTGTACCATTTTCCCAACCCCCTTTCAAAAAGAAGAACGTTCCAGATGTTCTACCTTGTCAGTGGAAACTTGCAGCAGCAGATTTTTCCAAGCTGGTAGATTAAAAAAAAAGGGGGGTGGGTTATCCAACTAGTCCCCGAAGACAAGCTAGAGTTTGGAGTCTACTCAAGGTTCTTTTTAGTACCCAGGAAAACTGGGGACCTCAAACCTCTTCTGGATCTGAGCTATTTAAATCAGTATGTCAAGCAGACAAAATTCTGGATGGTCACACTCTAGTTCATTTAGCTTCTTCTGAGGAAGGACAATTGAATGTGCTTCATAGATCTCAAGGATACATACCATCACATGACGACAGAGAAATCTCCTCAAATGCTTTTCTGTTTCTGCCTGGGAGATTGTCATCAGTTCAGAGTGCTGCCATTCAGTCTTGCCACAGCCCCCAGGGTGTTCACCAAGATTGTTGCAGAGGTGACAGTGCATTTAAATTTATTAGTGATACCTCGATGATTGGCTCCTTACTGCTACAACCAGCAACCTCTTATTACACCATCAGGGACCTTTTGCTCCAGTTGATAGAAAATCTAGGCATCACAGTCAGTCTGGCTAACAGTCAACTTCTGCCGTCTTGGCAATTTATCGGATGCCACCTCAACATGAGCTTACAAATTACTGGACTTCAAACTTCCAGAGTGCCCTTTCTTTGCCTGATGGGAACATGGGGTGTTCTTCGTGTTTCACTGTTGCAGTCATTACATTTGGGTAATCTGCTGGCAGGTTGCCCTCAGTCGGCCTGATTAACAAAGTCTTGGGTCCTGCGTTGGTTGCTGTCCCTTCTTCCATGATGTCAGGTCGTCAGGGGTATCCCTGTCCATCATCAAGACTAATTTTTCCTCTCTTGGCTTGATTGCATCCACAATCTTCATGGCCCTACTTGTTAGATTGTCCGTGAGAGTTTTTCAGTGGACATTAGGCAGTCCAGTGGTCCCAAAGGTTACATCCACTTCATGCCAAGATAACAATCAAATCTGCAAGCAGCACATAACTTGATGGATAATGTTTCCCTATGTTTTTGACTGGCGTCCATTTCCCATGGACTCCCCTGTGGTGGTAGTGACAGTGGATGCTTCCCTTCTTGGCTGGTGGGGCATTTCAAAGGGAAGACTGTCTAGGACAGTTGGTTACAAATAGAGGTCAGTGTTCCTATCAATTTTCTGGAGATGAGAGCGGTCCTCCTAGCACTGCAGGCATTTCAAGATACTCTGCCGGGAGGTGTGATCCTATTGCAGACCGACAATATGTCAGTAGTCCGGTACATCAATAAACAGGGAGGAGCCTGTTCCTAACCCCTTTCCCGAGAAGCCATGAGAGTCTGGCAGTGGATGATGTCTTCACACCGCTTTCTAATAGCATTGCATATTCTGAGGTTGTCCAGTGTTTTGTTGGACAAGTTGAGCAGGTCTTTATTGATGCCTCGTGAGTTGTCTGTCAGTCCAGCAGTGACTGCCTTGATTTTCAGTCGCTGAGCCAACCTTGCTGCAACCAAGAGATGCTCTAGTCCACAACTGGCCCCCGTGTCTGCTGCATTCATGCAGAAAGCAAGAATGTGTAAGGCCAAAGAGAGCTTGCTTTCTGGCCTCATCAGTCATGGTTTCCCTTCCTGTGTACTCTTCTAGTGCATCCTTCGTGGAAGCTGGATTGCTATCCAGATCTATTAACATATCCCTCAGGACCAGAAAACTGTGAAGCTAACCACTTGGTTCCTCCATTTTTAGCATTAGCCTTAGTTGCCAGGCTTACCACACCAGTAGTTCAGATCCTGTCAGCGTCTGAAAACTGTACAACTACAAGAATATACCACAGGAAGTGGAAAAGATTTTCCATTTAGGCAGCTTCCATGGCTTAGATCAATAATTTTTTTTTAATTTAATAAAGATGCCAACTACAGACCCTGGGCACTATCGCCCCATTCGCCTGACGAGTCTGATGTACAAAGCTATAGAATGCATCATCATGGAAGTAATAAACAAGGATATAGGGTATCTCCAAACTCTGGATCCCACACAGTTTGGTTTTGTGAAGGGTAGATCATGCCTGCTCAACTTCTTTGAGTCAGTCACCAGAGCTGTGGACGAAGGCGAGGTGATTCATACAGCCTACCTTGATCTGGCCAAGGCCTTTGATACTATTCCCTACTCAGGAATCATAGAAAAACTCACTAAGCTAGGCATCAACCCCTATATCACTAGGTGAGTTGCAAACTGGCTCATGAGTAGAACCCACAGTGTAAAAGTAGCTGACTCCAAGTCAGACTGCTGAACAGTCATGAGTGGAGTACCACAGGGTTCGGTCCTTGGTCCTTTCCTGTTTGGTATCTACTTCTCTGAAGTCCAGGCCAACATGAAGGGACTCTGGCTGGCAAAGTTTGCAAGTTGGGCGCTATTATTAACTCCCCAAGTTATGTTGACATCCTACAGAAAGGCCTCACTGAGACCAACGACTGGTGTCAAAACCATGGCCTTAAGCTCAATGCCAAAAAATGTCATCATCCCCTTTGGGAAAAACCCGGTTCCCATGAATTACCACATCAGTGGTAGTCTTTTGAACACAGAAGGCGTTCTAAGAGAACTGGGAACACAGGTTGATGGCAACCTCTCTTTTGACCACCACATTGGCACTGTGGTCAGAAAGTCCTTCTGTGTGGCACATCTCATTACTAAGGGTTTTGCATCCAGGAAGGAAGAGGTCATTGTCTCACTCTACTCTTCCCTCGTTAGGCCAGTCATAGAGTACAATGCCCCATTTGGCATGTACCTCACTAAACACTTGCAACAACTGGAGAGGCCGCAAAAGTACTTCACAAAGAGGATCCTAGGCCTTAAATATTTGTCTTATATGGACAGACTTGAACTGTTGTCTGTCTCGTATCACCTACTTGGAGGCAATCTCTTCTGGACTTACAAAGCCATGTCTGACCCAGCTCTGTTAGAAATGCTACATCTAAAGAAATCGTTATCCCTCCGCACCACACACTCAACCTCATTGCCACAATCGGCAAAACATGCTGGAGGGACAGGTTCATAATCCAGAGACTACCCGTGCTATGGAATAGACTTCCCACACATGTCAAGCAGAGCACCTCACTGGCCGTCTTCAAGAGAAATCTTGATGAGTAGATGGGAAATAGAAAATTCACCTCAGGGTCACTCCAGTGGCTTTACTTGACAGAGACACTGGAACTAAGGTCGGCAGCACGATGCTGGGGTAATCCTGTGGGCTCGGCTTGTAAAGGCTCCAGGGCCATTAGCCTAGTATACACTTATGAACTTATGTTTCTTGTTTATCATGTATAACATAGGCCGTATTACGTTTATATAAATGAAAATTAAACCATAGTGACACAATTTCAGTTGCAAACGTTATACATTCCAAACCGTGCTGACACAACTGTAGCTGCAAACGCTATACATCACTTTTAACATATCCAGTCATTGTGAGTCAGCCATTACATAACTCATTCAAATCCTGCCTTCTTTTAAACGTCGTTCCTCCTCTGCATGTATTAATCCCACATTTCCCATTTTTTCCTACGTAATTTCCTCCTACCCTTTTCTAAAGATTCCGATTCCAGTTATTTTATCTCCCTTACTATCTTCGCTACTTCTAGTAAAGTTAGTTTAGACTTTGATTTACATTTTCTAGTAATTGCTTTTTTTTTTGGTGGCAGCCATCATAATTAGACTTAGCAAGGTCTTACTGTGTGCCTAGGCAATTCCGATTATCATTGCTCAAAAAAAATCAGTTCCCTAGTTACTCCAATTTGCTCACCTAACATCTCTGATAGAGCAGTCTGCAGGGAATCTTTAAAGTCTGCCAACTCATTACACTCCCAGAAAATATGTTCCCAGTTGCTTCTTTCTTCCCCTTCACACCTCCAACATTTGCACTCTACCTGAGAAAAATTCTTTGAAGTCTACTTTGGGTATAAAAACACCTATGTACACACTTCTAAGGAAAGATCCTCTTCTAGATTTTGTTGCATATTTGAGAGACATACATATATCCCCTCATTGTTTCTTTGTGAATTGCTCTTACCAATCCTTCCCAACGTACACACACTTCCAGGTAACCTTACCAAAACAGCAGATTTTCACTGCTGGGCAAATCACAATATCCCCTATAAAACCATTGGCAAGTTACGAACTCAGACTCCCCTACAAACTCTAGAAATCTTTACAGTTTCACTCAGTTAATCACCTTCTCCACCAGACTTAAACGTAGTAACAGGCATTCTACACTTTCTGTTCCTTCACTCCCTCCAAGGAATCTGGTTTAGCCCCATTACTGTCACCTGGTTTTAACATTTCTTAACAAATAGGTATTTCAGAGTTAATGTAGGCCAATCCCTATCACTGCAAGCACCTCTTAGCTGAGGAGTGTCCCAGGGATCCAGGCTTGCTTCACTTTTATTTTCAGTCTTTACTAACAAGCTGCCTTCTGATCTCCCTAACCTTCCTATCACTCTTTATGCATTTGACATGGTTATTTGATCTAGTCTCTCAAAATTAAACTTTTCAAACCCAGCTTCAGTCTTACCTCCACTCCCTTAATTCTTGACTGAACAACAATAGGCTACTCTTAAACCCATGCTAAACGAAAAAGAATGATATTTGGAGCTTCACAAAAGCTGAAAAAGACTCCTAAAAATATCAACATTGCAGACAGCAATAGTTGCCCAATAGAAACAACCACATCCTTTATAACTACCTAGGTTTATGGTTAGACCAGTCACTTTGCTTCCAAAGCTATATTGGAAACACCAGGAATAAGATCAGTCTTATTCTGGTCCTGCAAAATATCTCCATTTCTCTCCAGACCAGCTAGATCTGCAATAGGCACTGGAATATAGGCTCCCCATCATAGTCGCAGCCTCAAAAAAAAAAAAAAAATCTTCCACACTACACTGCTAAACTCCATAATAAAAACGCCCCTAGAAACTCTGCAACCTCTCCCAATTAACAGCTTTACTCCAGACACCCCAAACAGAATTGCACTGTACCAACTATTCCTTCTCATTCTTGCACTTAAACTCTGGCAGTCCCTCTCCCCCATCTAAGAGATGTCTCCTCTTTCCCTCCTTCAGAGCACAACTCAAGACACCTTCATCAAATGCTGACTTCCAGTTGCTTCTCCACTGGACAGATAACCTAACTTCCTCTTCTCTGCATCACTTCCACTTTAACCCTCCATTCTCAGTTGCTGCTGCTTTCCTCTTATTTAAAACTGGTATTAATTAACATTTGATTTTCTGGTCTGTTAATATTTATGTATTGTATGAATTGTCTATGGGATTATCTACCTTCTGTGATTACGCTGAGGTTTGTGAATTTGTTCCATTTTATTTTTCTTTTGTGAATCTCTGTACCCTGGCTGCACCTGCATATGGTCTATAATTGGTGTACTACCCTGGTAAACAAACTTAAGTAAATGAAAATTAGTGATTATCTTCTAACATTTGTAGTATGACACTACAGCAATTTATTTATTTATCTTACATTTGTTGAATCTAAACAAAACAATCCTATACAACCGAGTATGCAGCCTTGCTTCCTTTCTTCCTTTAACAAGGAAACCTTTATTGCTTTTGTGCCCCTCTTCAGTTGGACCAAACTTAAGACCTGGCCTCTAGAAGCAGGCACTTCAGTACATCTTTTCTGAAAATATTCAACAGTCTTACTCCCATTCGTACAAAAAGATTAAACCCTGCACCTTGGTTAACCAAACAACTTCTGTCACAAAGAGAGAGAGAGAGCGCTTGTAAGAAATTGCACTGTAGTAAAACACAAACCAGCTTACAAAAATCATGCTACAAAACAAATGAAATCCGACAAATAATCCTATTATGCCAGTCTTCAGCATGAATGTTAAAACAACCCCATACAGTCCTGGGCCACAATAATGTACTCCACCCCAGCCACTACTACCACACCTGTGCCAAACACAAACAGCACTACTGATAGTTGCTATTCAGTTCAGTAACCACTTTTTGAAACAGTACATAGCTTATTCAGAGATAACCCTGCTACTTTCTTCACCCTACCAATCTGTACTGCAAACAATTCTCCTCCTTTCAAGTTTGAACCTGTCCAATTGGCTACCATGAAGTTATCTTCAAAACCTGAAACCCACCACCTTAGCCATTAATAATCTACCAGGCAAATATATTAAAATGGCAGCATATGTCCTTACTTATCCTATTTCTGTCTTGATAAACTTGACAGTAACATAGAAAGCATGTCCTGGCATGTGTAACCTTAACTTTTGGCTAGGTAATGCATATGTGTGCTGCTATCAATTTGGGACAGTTTTTCCTATCAGGAGGGTTAAACTTTGAAGATGTACATAGCTTTGTGTGTTTGTTTTACGTTAATAGATTATGGGAGTTTTCTATGGGGTGTTTTGTTTTTTTAAGGGTTTTCTTTAAAATAAAACTTGTGAAATGTGACATGGATTTAAATGGAGAAGACAAAAAAATATACAAGATCAACCTGCCAAACAAATGGGTACATGTAACACAAAGGCTAGAAATACACTTAAGCTATCATATATAATGGGTTGGAACATACCTCTCAGCTGTCATGGATTTTCAGGGACATCCCTGATTTTGACTCATATTTTAGCTCTATACCTCTTAATCACTCTTGAAACTAGTGACTTGGAGAAAAGCTGGTGAATTGCACCCAGTAAATGGTAAGCTGAGTTGTCTACTTCTTTTAATTCAGAAAGTATATATTAATTCACATTCTCTTACGCTGTCACCCAGTGAAGTTAATAGTACTAATATTTTAAGTGTGTCTGATTGTTCCTGGATTTGTTCCTGATTGGTTGAGAGCTATGGGTTGGAATAATAACTTCTTATCATAATGGCTACTCTATCCATATTATTTTGGAATGTGAACTGTCTCACATGTATAGACAAAAAAGGAGTACTGAATTATATTAAGAAATACAGAGTGCAAATAGCAATGCTACAGGAGATGCATTTGGAAAGAAGTGAGTGTTTGAGTTTGATAAAGGATTTCAGTAGGGATATTCAGCAGATTGTCAGGGATACAAGAAAAGGGAAGTATTTGTACTAATTGGATGAGGAGCTCCAGTAATGGTAGAGGAAAAATATATGGTAGATTTGTGGTAGTACGGGGCTAATAGCCGAAAAGAGGGATTATACTGGCATGCATGTATATTCCACCTAAATCTGCTAATACGGAGCTTAAGAAACATTTGGGAGAAATCTGCTTTCAATAGAAATATTACATAGAGGATCTGTCTGAGGGAACTAGAAGGTAAACTGTAACAAAGAATGGTAGATTTCTAAAGTAATTTGTGAAAATAATTGATATGGAAGATGTGAATTCAGTAGTAGGAGCTCTGAGAGAATTTACTTATTTTCCAAGGTACAATAACTGACCATTTTCAGATCATCCACCAATAACAGCGAAGATAATGTAGGGTAATGAAGTAAAAATGAGATACTGGTACTTCCCTGCCAACCTATTAAAAAGAGAGGAATTTAAGGAATCCCTAGTGGAAATTATTTTGAAGTTATTAGGGAAGATAGAAATTTATTCAGCGATTAGAGCTAGTGAGTGGGATAAAAGTAGAATTTAAAAATAGGGTAGAAATAAAATTAAAAACAAGAGTGTAAAGAAGTAATCATGAGGGGCTGACAAAGGTTAAAGTATTGCTGAATAAGGGGAAATCTCGCAGTACAAGAAAAAGGCACCACTGCAGAGTATTAAAGGGAAAATAAGGGAATATCTGGATAATATGTACGAGTTTAGAAAGATTGCTGTTAAGCAACTTTTTTTGATGATAACTGGAGAGCAAAACTTGTATCACAACAGAAAGTGGAAAGAGTTGTTGCCAAACTTAGTGAGGGAAGCACCAACAGATCCTGGAAGAAAGGTGTGGTGGCTCTAATGCCTAAAGTCGGTAAAGATCCATCAGACCCAGCTTTTTATATAGGCCCATTTCAGTTTTACACCATGTTTATCTGGGTCTATGTTAAATCCTTTAACACTTAAAAAAGTTAACGATGATTTATCGAACCCATGTTAAGCGAAAGCTTACAATCTTGAACGCTTAGAACAGCAATTTTTTTCCAAGGGAAAAAAATTGCTGTTCCACAAAAAAAAAAAAAAAAAAAAATATTAACATTACATAAAGTGGGGAGCTTCGCCCCCTAGTTAAATATACCACCTCCGAGATCGCACTACAGTCACGAAAATGTCAAAGTAACGGAAGCAACCAAGTGATTTCTTTCCCAGGGAAAGAATTCACTTATATGCAGTTTCACTATTTTGCCTTTTTGTGCTTTCAAGTTCGATCAAGACCGATCATTTTATAGGAACCCATTTATGTCTATAATGACTAAAAGAATGGCAAAAGCATTGTCAGAATTGATAGATATGGATAAATATAGTTTTGTGAGGGGGGGAAGCAAACATTTGACGACATTAATAGAACAATGATTCAGAGGTACGCAGTGTGCAAGAAAATACTGTTGTTGACTTTGTGTAGGGCAAAGGAAGCATTTACATCTCCTGCAACTGTAACGTTAATTAGGATGATATATGAAGGATCAGAGGCAAAAATGTAAGTGCCAAGCAGTATAAGTTGGATGTCATTTCTAGAGTGACAGCAGGATTTGCTAGGGCTAACCTTCAAGCGTTTGTGGAGAGCTCTTCTCTGCCTTCCTCATCCCATACATTCCAGTATCTTTTGTACTCTTTCAGGTATAAAGAACACTGCTTCACTGATAATGAAGGACATAGTACAGTTGTGTAAGATTTTACCATAACAGTAGATGTCCTACTTCTCAGTGCTGCAGTGTTTGTGCCCCCGCCCTTTCTTTTAGTATTGCCCTATTGAAGAACAAGGCATTTCTACTTTCTTGTCTCCTCCTGCTTCCCTTCTTGGATAGGCATGTTATTGTTTCTATTTGGTTGGTCTGGTTCTCCAGGGGCAGTTCATAGCTGAGGATTGCGCATCATACTTTCACGTGTGTACCTTACATCTTGCACATAGGACATGTATGTGATGTACAACACAGAGAAAGTGTAAAGGCTTTGTTATGCTGGCCAGACATTAGGCTATCCTCAGCAGGATATCCCAAGTATAAAGCTGCAGTTGTGATAAGGATAGCATCATGTCCCCTCACTCAGGAAAGTTATCATTCCCCTACACAATGGAAATCCCACTAAGTTTTCCAGCTGTAGATTGAGGAAATGGAATACCTGTAGGTCCAAGGTTCTTGTGAAATACATCCATTCTCAGCTTCTCAACTACCTTAGCAACAATAATAATCTTTCTCAAAGTTGTGGGTGTTTCTATCCCCACCACAGCACAAACACTACCCTTTTTAGTTTCACTAACACCATAAACTTTCACAGAAGTACTGGTGATCTTGTCTCTTCTTGGACCTAAAACCTTTGATAGTTTCTCAAGTATTACCAAACTGTCCTCTTTAGGACTTGATCAGTAATCCCTCTTATGGTTTCAGAGCTACCTATCAAATAAGCAACTAGATTTAAATTGGCAAAACAAATGCTCAACATTTCTTCCTTTCTGTGTTGGTGTTCCTCAAGAATCAATCCTAGTACCAATTTGGTGTACCATCTTTATAAAATATCTCCACATCAGAACCAAGCCATGCTAGTGTAGTGCAGTATGCAGACAATTCCACCCTTATTTGTTTAGCTACTAACATACTGCACCTTCAGCAGGTCATTTGAGTTCTCATTTACTGAGTTATGCTTACACTTCTCTGACTTAATCCTAAAGGGAAAGAAAGCCAAGTTAATGCTGTTTTACCAAAATGGCACCACAACGAAGCTTTAGTATTACATCATAAGACAATGCTGCAATAGAAATAGTATCACAGGCTAAATTGCTGGGTGCTACTATAGGTGAAAACCCAAAATTTGAGCATGATATTTTTCAAGACATAAAAAACACAGCAAAACCTTGGTGCACTTTATCAAGCTTGTCCAGATCTCAGAAGCTGATAGGATGAAGCTGTGGTTTGACTGTCTTCTCCCATCTCTTTTTTATGCAGCTCCTGTTCTTGCTGACCTACAGTCCGCATATATGAAGCCTGCTGTAAGACGGCTAAACTTGCTTCTAACCTTCCATCCAAAACACATCACTGTGTTGCCCCTTAAACAGTTATACTGGATAGAGCTTCCCACAGTTTGTATCCTACACACAACCTAATGTATAAACCTGGAATTTGTCCTTTTAAACACAAATTTCCACCACTAAGCTACAAGGGAGAGAACTGCTCTCAGGAAATGGATATTTCCTAATTTCTAGTAAATCTATAACCATAGCTGGCTACCCACTGCACTCAAGTTATGTCACTAAACTGGAACAACATACTGACTGGCTATTAGATAAACTGAAATCCTTTAAAGCCAACACACACAGTACCTTTCTAATTTGTTGTTATGCTTCTGCAGTGCACCTGGATAATTGTATCAGCTCATCACTATAACTGTATATTCTTGTAACCATTTACTTTTCCATTTGTGTATAGACAATATGTGAATGTCTGTCCCTATTTTTGTATATATCCTATGCATGTTATGTGATTCTTTTGTTCATGCCTATGTATGCTTTTGGAAACTTTTTGTATTTCTGAAACCCACTTTGGGTAGTTTAAAAACTGTCAACACATGCTATGTTTATTATGTTTAAATAGGAGTCAAAGGCTTTGTTTATGATGTTTTACATTTTAATATGCAAACATCAGTGGTTCAATGGTTAGCATTGTTGCTGCATTGCACAACGATCTCCAGTTCAGTTCCTGGCTGAGGACCTCTCTGTGCAGTGTCTCCATGTTTTTGCCTGGGTTTCCTCCTGGTGTTCCGGTTGCCTCTCTCATTTTAAAGACCTGCTGGGTAGATTGAACAACCTAATTGGCCATAGGTGTGTGTGTGTGGTATGGAAGAACATACGCATCAGGGCTAGCCAAATGGTGGTGTGAAAAAATCGGACCCCATGTGCAAAAATGGGAAAAGGGGTTGTGGATGGCTGGATTCCCCCTGGGCCTCCCCTGAAAAGGGATTTTGCCGAGACGGACTATCCAGGTCAACAATTGGAAATAAAATGTTCATCCTTCCAAGTTCCTTATCTCTAGGTGTACTGACCTGTTAACCTAACTTATCTACTACTATGTAGCATTGCTGATCTTTGGCACAGTTAACATCTCTGTAAACATTTGTGTGCTGCTTAAGTCATTGTACTTTGCTGTCATATTCTGTATTCTTTTTGTGCCAGCATAAGACTGTGTAGTTATAACTTGTCTGTTATTACTCATTGTCGCTGCTGAATGTACCCTGGCTAGTGTCAAGTGAAAGACCATTTCCACAAGGCTGCACTATCTACCTCATTAACTTATTTTTTCTACTACCAGCATTTTGCTAGCTTTTTCCTGGCTTAGCTATTGTGCTCCTTTTCCAATCATATTGATTCTCTTGCCTTTCCTGCTGCTGACTCAACTCTTCCTTTCCGACCTGATGTTCTTCGTATTTCACTGTTGCAGTCATTACATTTGGGTTGTCTGCTTGCAGGTAGCCCTCAGTCGGCCTGATTATCAAAGTCTTGGATGTCTAGTCTTCCATGACGTCAGGTAGTTAGGGGTATAAAGCATGCAGCCGACACCATTACATCAGTCTTTCTTGCCGTGCGGTGCCTGAAGCAGTTTCAGATCCGAAGTCTTCAACTAAGCTAAGTACCCCATTGGAGATCCTTTTTCTTGCTCTAAACCGATGTCCGTAAAAGTTAACAATTGTATTTCTTGTGGAAAGCAAGTACCTCATAAAGATTTTCATTCATACTGCATTCCTTGCTTAGGCCCAGACCACGACGTCCCTCGCTGTCGGTTTTATGCCTTATTCAACCCTCGAACTATTCGTCAGTTCATTTTCGCATCTATTTTGGAACTCTGTTCAATTATCCAGAAATGGCTTCAGTAAGCCACCCGACTACCGACATTCCGAAAAAACGCAAAGATAAAGACAGACTGCATAGGTCCCAAGCTGCCGACGACACTTCCGTTAAGCTAGTTGCCAGTTCGCCGGTACTCAGTGAGGCGCTTTTGCAGCCCGTGATGCCCGCTACTTCAGATTTGCAGGCCTCTGCTGAGACCCATTTGGAGTCCGGTATGCCGCGAGATGCTTCTTCGACTATGGAACCTGTGGATGGGTATGGAGCCACTGTGCAGGCACCAGCTTCTGAGGGTGTATTCATGCCTACTAACTTGCATATCAAACCAACGCCGTCTTCTTCTTCAAGGCCTAAAACTCGATCCACGCTTAGAAAATTGACGCCCAGACCGCATGATCAGGCCCCTATGCCTAAAAAACAAATGAAAAGAATGGCTGAAGACCTTATTACTTAATCAGGGGAAGCCACCCTTCTCCCTCTAAGAGACCTAGAACTGATTTTCCTTCTGATTCTTTGGATCAGGATTCTGAGATTTCTGTTTCTTCTGATGACCAGGATTTGCCCTTATCTACCTATGAAGATTCCGATGCAGAGGACTCCATTCCCTCTGCTTCCCCTCCAGAAGATTTCTCTTTTGGTAAAACTTTGCATACTCTTAGGGAGCATTTCCACTGGGAAAGCCAGGATTACTCTGACTCCAAAAAGAGACTTAGGGAATTCTTACTCCTACCTCAACACAGGCCTTTAGCTGTCCCTCCTGTACTGGACATTGTAGATGATGCCTTTATGGAATCTAGCCTTGCCCCAGACACTTCACCTCCGGCTCCCAGGAAATCTGACCGGTATTACAGCGTACCTGACTCTCAAGTTCCTCTTAAGAATCCTACTGCGGATCCAGAGACCATTTCACAGGGATCCAAAGGCATTAAGGTTACTACTGCCAAAAACCCTACCCCTCTGATAGAGATTCCAGGACCCTGGACAGACGGGATAAGAAGGTATATACTTCTGATACTTTGGCCATTAGGGCCTTAAACTGCCAGTTTCATATGTTAAAGTATCAGCAGGATATTATTGGATTACTTAAACAGAAAATTATGCTGATTCCTGACTGTGATGAAAATAAAAAATTACAGGATTTAATGCATTCTGCTGAACAAGTTGGTAAGCATACTTTGCAGTGTGGTTTTGATTCCTTAGAGGCATCTTGCAGGGCTGCTGTCACTGGGTCTGTACTTAGAAGGCATGCTTGGCTTAAGGCGCAAACTTTACCAGATCATGTTAAAGCTTAAACCAAGACCGCCTGTTTGGCAACTAAGCAGAAGTAGTACTTAAAAAGATGGAGGGAAAAGCTAAATCTATGCAAACTGTTAAAGATTTCCTGCAAGTACAGCCTCCCAGATTTAGTAGGCACTGGCCTTCTAAGAATTGGCCCTTTACTGTCTCTTGCATTCCTTCTCAGGCCAAACCCAGGACCAGCAGACCACCCAGGCTTCAGTCTGAAGGTACTCACAGGTCTAAGCAGTGGGGGTCTCCCTTTTCCAAAGCTGGAAGTGGTAAGACACCCCCCTATAGTAAACTGTCACAATGACTTAACCTTAAACCTTCCAAGCCCTGCTCAACTGACTGTTCCTTTAGGGGGAAAGATCGCCCTGCATGCATAAAAATGGGAACGCCATTACCAAAGACAAATAGGTGCTAAATATAGTTTCAAACAACAAAAGGAGCCAAAACCAGACACATTCGCAAATCCTTTATTTGAGGGAGTTCTCAGACCAGTTTCAGCACTAAGCCTTCATCAGTGACTATACAAATAACAGTGAACACTGTTTAAATACTAGTATGTGTTCATTTCCCGTGACATCACATTCAAACAAAATTTTTAAAGCTGTATTACATTTTATCATTAAGACCTGGTGTAAAAAGTGCACCTAGCTTAACAATCCATCTGGTTTCTTTGTAATTTCATAGACAGTGCCAATCACTCTTCCATTTATCACCCTGTACCTTATCTATTATAGTAAATCTGAATCTAGCAGTGAAGTGTATCTGACAGTGCCTATACAAGGCACTTGTAATACGTTTATTACGGATGTCAGTCGTGTTCGGGTATTCTCAAATGTAAGGGTTTGGAAGTTTGTCCCACATAAAATGATGGACAATTACAGCTAGCAAATAAGTGACCCAATCTGTTCCACAGTTGGCATAGAAGTTGATGTCATATACTTGACCCGTGTTTTGACTTGAAAACTGTTTAGTTTTACAGATATATTGACATGACGAGCAATGCCCACAAGGGAAAGACCCCACTAGTTTCTCCCCTGTGATGGTTATTTGACCCATATGTCTCTTATTCATTCTGTGAAGTTTATAGTATGAAAAGTAAGAACCCATTGTATTACCCCTACAGAAAGAGAACTGACAATGTTCCGGCAGTATCTGACCCAATTCCTCATTAGCCAACAATATGTTCCAATGCTTACTGACCACATTCCTTAACAAATTAACATTACGACCATAAATGGTCGTTAATCTCAATGTATTGGATTCCTTACACTTATCCTTCTCCATGTATGTTGATAATTCAGACCTGGCCTGTTTAGAAGCCCATTCCCTGGCTGTCACAACGTCCCCCATCCTGTAACCTCTGTTTAGAAATCTGCAAGTGAGATCATCCCTGGAGCTGTTGAAATCTTCCTCGTTCGAACAAATCCTTTTAATTGTTAAGAATTGGGATTTAGGAATATTTCTGTGTGTGTGGGGTGCAGACTGGAAGCATACAACAAATTTTTGTATTGGGGGTACATTCTATATACCAAAGTGCGCAAGGTGTGATCAGGTTCCCTCACAACCTTAACATCTAAATAGTTGATTTCCTTATGACTATAAGAAAGTTAGAATTCAATAACCCATTTGTTGTTGTTCAAATAATGCTCAAACTCCCTTAGATATCCAATGTCCGCACGCCATACCATCCAACAGTCATCTAGGAATCTCCTCCATATATCCGTCTCTGGCAAGTAAATGTTATGGGCTTCATTATAGATCAGTTTTTCCTCTATAAACACCATAAAAAGATCTGCATAAATGGGTGCAAATGAAGCCCCCATGGCTGTTCCCTGGATTTGCCAATAACAGTTTCCTTGGAAATAGATTACTTCCTTGGTTAGAATGTGCTCAGCCATACAAATGAGAATTGTGTGAAACCCTGGTGTATATAAGCCAACTGTATTCAACCAGTAATCCAACGCTTGCAATCTTGCCCAGTGTGGTATACTGGTATATAAAGATTTCACATCAAGAGTGCACATAAGCCAATTGGTTTCAAGTTGAGAATCCGATACAATTTGTAGGCATTGTGTCGTGTCCTTAATTCTGGGCCAAATGAATGGTAATGAGGGCTGTAAATATTGGGTCAGATATGCTGACAAAGGTTCCGTCAAAGATCCAATACCTGAGACTATGGGTCTACCTGGGGGTTGGTCTAAACTCTTGTGGATTTTCGGCAATAAATATAGATACTGATTGCCTGGGTCCTTCACAGTAAGATGTGAACAAATAGTCTTACTGATAATGCCTTCCTCCACTGCTTCGTGTAGAAACTTATCAATATCTGTCTTGAAACTGGTAGTGGAGTCTGTGGACATGCGCCTATAGTGCTGAGGGTTAGACAACTGTCTGTTTCCCCTCTGTCCAGTAGTAATTGGAATCCATAAGCACCACTGCCCCTCCCTTATCCACAGGAAGAATGACAACATCAGAATGGGCACACAGTTCTCTAAGGGCCTTTTGTTCACCTGATGAAAGATTGTCTAAACATTTGTGCTGAACATAGTTTGTAATGTAAATCTTTGAGAACAGCCCATTGAAAGATCCCTCCATTTTTGTTCATAGGTAGTGTAAAACTTGACTTGTGAAATCTTAATTCTGTAGATCTTTGAGAATCTAACCCAGAACCAAAAAACACCTTAAGATTAACATTTCTACAAAAGGCCAGTACATCCGTAACAAACACATTTTCATCCACACAGAAACCTGGTACATAATTAAGTCCTTTGTTAAGGAGCTGTTTTTGCACCACTATCAAAACATGAGTAGAGATGTTATGAATATTACAATATTCATTATTTACTTGACTAGTGACTGTAGTAGATTTTCTAATGTCCGTTCTGATGCATCCCCCCACCCCTGTTTCCTATTTCTAAAGGGAGTTCCTGCCCCCACTGTTTCTTTGCCTCTGGTGACTCGCTCACTTGAATGCTATCATTGCCTGTAGTGGAGGACTCATCCCCTGATGTATTATTACTTGAAAAAGATTTTTTTCAAAATGGATCGAGGTCTTTTTTTTACGTGTATAAGTATTTGGTGTATTACTCTCTGAAAATCTGACATTGTTTCTAAATTCAAATGGTTTCCCTCTCTCATAATCCTCCAAAGCCCTTGCAGATTTTCTTAATTTTTTTCTCCTTAACCTGATTTTCAAAAGTCAAATGGTCCATAGAAAGTCTGCCCAGACAGCTGATGTATTGCGGCTGCCGCTCATATTTTTTCACCTCGCCACTCACTCACTTAACATCTTCAATGTTTTCCTCTATGATACGTTCTTAATATGAGGTTACTACATTAACAAAAGCCAAGGAGGCATTCTGTTGGGCCTTGCACCAATCCTGAATTAGCTAATCATCTATCTTATCCACATGAGGTTGAATCCTCACTCTTAATCCTCTGGGAGTGATATTCTGACTTTGGTAGACCCGAAAAAGTTTAAGATGCCATATATTTGTATGTAAATTCTTGATAGATTTGCCCAGCTTAAAGCGCAATGTGCTACAGCCGTCAACTGGATCAACATTGCCTTCAGCCATAGTTCCATCATGACGCCCTTTAAGGCCAAAGATGTGAATGTCATTTTTATCTGCACATAAACTGTGTAAAATGGTATTTAGATCCATGACCATAAGCTGCTACAGTTATTCAACCTCAATCTTGTTCAGCCAGGCCAAAAAAACTTCTTAAGCCTACACAATTATTGGTGTGCAAGGCCCACAAAATGAAAATACAGGTAGACAGCCACAAACACCAGCCAGGTGAGAGATTCCACCAGACCCAATGGTCTTGAAAAAAGATTTTTTTTCAATAAATGACCCCAATATAAATCTGGAATAAGATACTATAATTAACGATATATATGGGAAATACATATGCAAACCTATCTAATGTTTGATGACCAAACACCTCTGAACTCTATCATTCAGAAAAGGACCCTAATTCCACATAGACAATGCTGTGAATGTAAATGGGTGTTCCAAAATTATTTGTTTACAAACTAAACTAAAATGAATCCTGAAGACAATGGTTCCAGCCTGATTCCAGGCTGTCTTAGACGGATCTTTCAACAGGCTGTTCTCAAAGATTTACATTACAAACTATGTTCAGCACAAATCTTTAGACATAATCTTTCATCAGGTGAACAAAAGGCCCTTAGAGAGCTGTGTGCCCATTCTGATATTGTCATTCTTCCTGCGGATAAGGGAGGGGCAGTGGTGATTATGGATTCCCATTACTATTAGGTGGAGGGAAATAGACAGTTGTCTAACCCTCAGCACTATAGGCGCATGTCCACTGACCCCACTACCAGTTTCAGGACAGATATTGATCAGTTTCTACAGGAAGCAGTGGAGGAAGGCATTATCAATAAGACTATTTGTTCACATCTTACTGTGAAGGATCCAGGCAAACAGTATCTATATTTATTGCCGAAAATCCACAAGAGTTTAGACCAACCCCCAGGTAGACCCATAGTCTCTGGTATTGGATCTTTGACAGAACCTTTGTCGGTATATCTGACCCAATATTTACGGACCTTATTACCGTTCATTCGAACCAGAATTAAGGACACTACACAATTCCTACAAATTGTATTGGATTCTCAACTTGAATCCAATTTGGCTTATGTGCATTCCTGATGTGAAATCTTTATATACCAGTGTACCACACTGGGCAGGATTGCAAGCGTTGGATTATTGGGTGAATAGAGTTGGCTTATATACACCAGGGTTCCACACACGTCTCATTTGTATGGCTGAGCACGTCCCAACCAAGAATGTAATGTATTTCCAAGGAAACTGTTATTGGCAAATCCAGGGAACAGCCACGGGGGCTTCATTTACACCCATTTATGCAGATCATTTTATGTAGTTTATAGAGGAAAAACTGATCTATAATGAAGCCCATAACATTTACTTGCCAGAAATTGATATATGGAGGAGATTCCTGGATGACTGTTGGATAGTGTGGCATGCGGATATTGAATATCTAAGGGAGTTTGAGCATTATTTGAATGACGACAAATTGGGTATTGAATTCTGACTTTCTTATAGTCATAAGGAAATCAACTATTTAGATGTTAAGGTTGTGAGGGAACCTGATCATACCTTGTGCACTTTGGTATGTAGAAAGTACCCCCCAATACAATAATTTGTTGTATGCTTCCAGTGTACACCCCACACACATTCGGTCAGATATTACCGGAACATTGTCAGTTCTCTTTCCGTAGGGGTAAGACAATAGGTTCTTACTTTTCATACTATAAACGTCATGGAATGAATAAGAGACATATGGGTCAATTAACTATCTCACAGGGGAGAAACTAGTGGGGTCTTTCCCTTGTGGGCATTACTCGTCATGTCAATATATCTGTAAACCTAAACAGTTTTCAAGTCAAAACACGGGTCAAGTATATGACATCAACTTCTATGCCAATTCGAACACTAGTGACATCCGTAATAAACGTATTAGAAGTGCCTTGTGTAGGCACTGCCAGATACACTCCACTGCTAGATTCAGATTTACTATAATAGATAAGGTACAGGGTGATAGGAAATGTAAGAGTGGTTGGTACTCTCTATTAAATTACAAAGAAGCCAGATGGATTGTTAAGCTAGATGCACTTTTTACACCAGGTCTTAATGATAAATTGTAATACAGCTTTAAAAAAAATTTTGAATGTGATGTCACAGGAAGTGAGCACATACTAGTATGTAAACAGTGTTCACTGTTTGCGTTGTCACTGATGAAGGCTTAGTGCTGAAACCGGTCTGAGAACTTTTTCTCAAATAAAGGATCTGAAGTAGGAGATTCATTTGTCTGCAACCTGTGGGTTATGGATCCGATATCGGATCCGAACCGGCATGGTTTACCAGCTATGGATCCAAGCTCTCAGCTCCTCCCCTCACCCATAATGCCCTGCTCTACCCTCATGACCTCAGATCTCGTTTGCCGCGCATGGTGACCGGATTGCTTCTCAAGCTCTCAAGCTAAGTGCTAATTTTAGTGTTAAATTTTCAAAATTTAATAGATTTTTGGGTTTTGTGTGAAAGTGTAGGTTCCCTTTGACATATTTACTTTTAGAGTTAATCTAAAGTTATATCCCTCCCTCGCTGTTGGCGTAGTGTGTGTGTGTGTTGGGCCTGTGAGTGTATTTGTGTGTTTTAGTTACTTTAGTTTTAGTAACTATTGTGATAGTTTGGGATGGCAGAGCAACCCAAATCTATCTTTTCTAAATGCTCCGAGTGTGGCCATAAGCTTTCCCCAGCTGATGGCCACACTCGGTGTGTTAGATGCCTGGGGTTGAACACCTCACATCTGGTTGTTCCATTTGTGCAGGGTTCAACCCCAGGGCATTGAAGGAGCGGAGGTCCAAGCTTGTTTTGGCGGGCCTTTTACCGCCGGACTCTGCTCCGACCTCCGCTCCTTCGAGTAACTGCCTACGGTTACCCCTTCTCTGCACCCCTCCTCCTCCTGGGACTCAACCTCCCGCTTCTGGTTCAGAGGAGAGGATGCTAGAAAGGGACCGGAGGGAGAAGCACCATAAGCGGCGGGCCGAGACCTCTGTTTCGCCCCACCAGCCAAGCGGGCTTCTCCCCCGGCTCCGTTGTCGGCTCGGTCTCCTCCTTCTCGGCTCCGGTCTCCAGTGTGTTTTTCACCGGGACCTGAGGAGGAGGAGACCCGATCTCCGTCGAGGCTATCGAGGAGGCACTCCAGGCCTACCTCGGTAGCCTCGTCGAGATCTACGATAGCCTCGGATGCTGATCTGGACCGGATGATGAGAAGGTTCATCCAGGCCCAGATGCAGATGGGAGTGCTCTTGCCTCCCCCCCCCTCTGGGGGGGGAGTTCAACACCCTTTTTCAAACCGATTGCTCCTTCTCCGACCCGCTATCCGGGTTCGGAGCAGCTGGAGCCGAGCAGCCGAGCGGGGTGGGTCGGCGCCGATAGTACTTTGTACTTCGGATCCGACCCTGCCCTCGAGTGCATCGGATCCGACCTCTCAGAACCTGGATCCGAGCCTCGGATCCGGGGGGATCAGTGCTCCTTCGGTGCCGGCTGTGTCGGAGCGCACTGTCCCTTCAGAAACGAGCGCTTCGGCGCCGGCTCCGATCCACTCTTCGGATCCGAGGGGGAGCCGATTGTCGGATCCTTTGGTCGAGGTCGGCTCCCCTTCGGCGTTTGATGTAGTGGAGAGGGCCCTGTTGAGGGTCTCCGGACCCCGGCACTTGTTTCGGCTCCGTCCCGCGCTCCCTCTGCACTGGGCCAGGCTTCCACCATCCGGCCCTTGGGACAGCCAGCTTCTGTGCCCCAAGCTGCTCCAATGGAACAGATTGCTGCTTGCGAGGAGTCCTCTGACAGCCCCCCAGAGGATGTTCCTCGCAAGCATACGTGCAAAAGGAGGCACATTGACTCCCCCGAGTCTCTCACGGAAGACACGGACTTGGAGGAAGGCTCCCCACGGTCACCCCCCGAGGATGTCTCATTTGGGGACATCATGGAAATGCTCCGTATAAGGGGGGGGGTGGTCTGCCCCCAAGTCTTCCTCGGACGAGTCCGTGTTCTTGGAGGCATTTGAAGCGGGCCCGTCTACCTCTTGGGTGTCCCCTCCTGCCGACCCCCTGGTGGACCTCATTACCACCAGGGCGTGGAAGGAACCGGACACCGTGGAGCCAATTCCTAAGAGGCCCGATAGGATCCTCAGCCCACCGTCCGACCGTGCCCATTGGAGTAAGGGGCCTCCGGTAGATGCCATGTTGACGGCGGCAGCCTCCAAGAGGGAACTGGCTCAGGAGAGTCCCTCAGTCCATCCCCCGAGCAAGGAGTCTCTGATGATGGACCGCTTGGGGAAGCGGATGTTTAGTTCAGCGACCTTCTCGGTAAGGGCGCTGAACTACCTGACACATGTCATTAGGATGCAGCAAGATCTCATCAAAGAATACGCTGCATCTCCCCCAGAGTCCATGTCGGAGGAGGACAGGGTGCTGCACTCCACCCGCATGGCCACTCTTAGATCAGTTACTAATACCTCTATGCGGCTACTCTCCCACGCTACGGAAGGCGCCGCTAGAGCCGCAGGGGCAGGCCTAGTCACTAGACGTCAGGCCTGGCTCCGTCACTGCGATTTTTCTGAGCCCTTCCAAGCGTCGTTTGCGAACGCCCCCTTTGATGGTTCTGCCCTCTTTGGCAAAACCGTCACAAACCTTGACCCAGAGCGAGAAGGACGGGAAGACGCTGTCTGCCGTCGGAATCAGTTTCTCTGCACCCCAGAGGCCCTACTCTAGGAACCAAAAGGGTCAGAAGAAGATGTGGTTCCGGAAGTTGCAGCAATCCCAGCCTGCTCCGGACAACCAGTCCTTCCGTGGCAGAGGAGGACAGGGAGGACGCCGCCCTAGAGGCAGAGGGGCTCCCAGAAACTTCGGGTCCAGAGAACCTTTCTCTGAACGGCCCGCGCAGCAACCCTGAGGTGTTGCCCGACTGCTCCACTCTGGAGGCAGTCGGGGGACGTTTTTCGGGGCACCTAGCGGCATGGGAGTCCATAACATCAGACCGCTGGGTTCTCCAAATCATATCCAGAGGATACCGCATCCCTTTTCTTCACTTTCCAAAGTTGAAGTCCCTCCCAGACGTTCCACCCGGTCAGCGGGAGGCCGCTTTGGCAGAAATTGGCCATCTGCTAAAGAAAAGAGCCATCCAGCCCGTCCCCCAGACCAGATCGGATCAGGGTTCTACTCCAGGTTCTTTTTAGTGCCAAAGAAGACGGGGGAACTAAGACCAATTCTAGACCTTTCTCTCTTGAATCTGGCAGTCCCCAAAGAAAATTCCGAATGGTCACTCTGCAATCTATTCTCCCCCTTCTGGGAGAAAATCACTGGATGTGCTCTATAGACCTCAAAGATGCGTACTACCACATCCTGATGGACAGGCGCTCCAGGAGGTTCCTCTGCTTCCGGCTGGGAGCCAGTCACTACCAGTTCCGGGTCCTTCCTTTGGTCTCACCACAGCCCCCCAGGGTGTTCACCAAAGTATTAGCAGTGGTAGCGGCCCACCTGAGGCTTCAGGGGGTGCAGGTCTTTCCCTACCTGGATGACTGGCTTCTTACCGCCCCAACAAGGCATCTACTATTATTGGCGCGAGACTCCTTTCTCCATCTTGCTCCCTTTCTGGGCATTACAATAAATACAAAGAAATCCAACCTGGCGCCCACACAGCTCTTAGATTTTATAGGGGCCAGGCTAGACACAAGGAGTTTACGAGCCTTCCTCACTGCGGACAGAGTTCAAAATCTGCAGCTCCAGGTGCGGGCCATTCTCCACTCAAGTCCTGTTCCGGCGGAGTTGGTCCTGAGGGTTCTAGGGTCCATGGCATCTGCTATAGCACTTCTTCCTCTTGCCAGGCTCAATATGCGCATCCTCCAGTGGACTCTCTTAGTACAGTGGTCATACCTTGCTCTCCCTATGCATCATCCCATTGCGATCAGCAAGGCTTGCAAGCGGTCCCTCCTGTGGTGGCTTCATTCTCCAGATCTCCACGGAGGCCGCCCATTTTGTGCTTCTCCCCCCCTCGCCACGGTGACCACGGACGCCTCCCGCCTCGGGTGGGGGCATTTTGCGTGCCGGACCGTCCAAGGCACGTGGAACGATACAGAGACCTTACTGCATATCAACGTTCTAGAGATGAGAGCAGTGCTCTTAGCGTTGCTAGCACTTCAGGACTTTCTTCCCTTGGGTACAATTGCGATTCAATCGGACAACATGTCGGTGGTCTGGTACATCAACAAGCAAGGGGGAACAAGGTCTTACCCCCTTTGTCGAGAAGCCATGAGAGTTTGGGAATGGGCAATCTCCACCAACCGCTTTCTAATAGCACCGCACCAACTGGCGGACAAGCTCAGTCGCACCATTCTGACCCCTTACGAGTAGTCTCTCAATTTTCAAGTAGCGGAACGCATATTCGCACGGTGGGGAACTCCTTCATGCGATCTTTTTGCCTCTCCCTCAAACACCAAGTGCGACAGTTTTTTTGCTCTGATACCCCCTCCAGGAGGTTCTCCAAGAGACGCTCTGGTGCATGCTTGGCCACCCGGTCTTTACGCTTATCCATACTTGCCTCTGATGCTCCAAGTTCTTCAGAAAGCCTCTCGGGTGGGTTGCAGAATGATTCTCATTGGTCTGTTTTGGCCTCGACAGATCTGGTTCCCCTTTCTAAGGTCTCACTCGGTGAATCCTCCTTGGATTCTAGATCCCATTCCGGATCTGATATCCCATCCATCCTGCATACCTCCTCCGAACCTGGACAACCTGAAGCTGACCGCTTGGCTGCTCCAGTTCCACTCTTGATCAGCACTCGCGGTATTTCGTCACCTGTTAAGGCAATACTGGTGGCAGCTCATAAACCGTCCACTAGGAAAGTCTACCGCAGCAAGTGGAAACGGTTTTCTTTGTGGGCGGAGCGGCAAGGCCTGAATCCCTTCACGGTTCTTCCTCTCCCTTAGTGCTTGACTTTCTAACCACTCTTTTAACGATGGTGCCAGCAGTTCCACAGTCAAAGTACAACTGGCGGCAATTTCTCATTATAACATTGGCCATGACTCTAATCCTCTTATGTCAGCCAAGTTGTGTAAAATTTTCCTTAAAGGTACTTTTCTTCTCAGGCCCCCTGTAAAACAAGCGGTTCCTCCTTGGGACCTCTCTTTGGTTCTCCAGGCCTTGACCGCCCTTCGAACCAGCGGCTACGGTGGATCTCAAATTCTTGTCTTTCAAGACAGCATTTTTGGTAGCCATTACATCGGCCAAGAGAGTTTCAGAGCTTCAAGCATTATCAGCTAAACCTCCTTATTTGGTATTTCATCCGGACCGTGTTTACCTCAGGACCAACCCGTCCTTTCTTCCTAAAGTTGCTTCTGAAGCAAACATTAATCAGTCCATTAACCTCCCTGTTTTCTTCCCTAAATATGAAAACAAAGGTGAATAACAAGCTTCACTCATTAGATGTTCACAGGCAACTTAGATTTTATCTAAACAGAACGGTTGGTCATAGGCAATCCGACCAGTTGTTTATTTCCTTTGCTAAATTTAATTTGGGCAAGCCAATTTCTAAAGTTTCTCTGTCTCGCTGGATTTCACAGTGCATCTTATTGGCTTATCAAGCTTCAGGAAGGCCCGCACCGGAGGGTGTACATGCCCATTCAACCCGGTCAGTATCTACCTCGGCAGCCTTCAAGGCTAGGATTCCTCTAGAAGATTTGTGCAGCAGCCACGTGGGCTTCATCTCATACTTTTATTTCCCACTATAAGTTGGATCTTGCATCTAGGGGTAGAGCATCATTTGGCTCCGCGGTGCTCCGGAATATCCTTCCATGATGGCCGCCCAAGATTCAGGTAGCTGGGGACTCTGTCCCACAGGTTGCAGACAAATGAATCTCCTACTTCAGATTTAGAAGTTATGTACTCACCATAACGTTCCATCTGAGTAGGTGTATTCATTTGTCTGCAACCATCCCGCCCTCCTATCCCCCTGGCCTTTCAGTTTCCTGCATATTATCTGTTACCCTTTTCAGGGTGTTTTTGCTGTTGGCAAACTCGATCTGAGGTCATGAGGGTAGAGCAGGGCATTATGGGTGAGGGGAGGAGCTGAGAGCTTGGATCCATAGCTGGTAAACCATGCCGGTTCGGATCCGATATCGGATCCATAACCCACAGGTTGCAGACAAATGAATACACCTACTCAGATGGAACGTTATGGTGAGTACATAACTTCTAAATTTGCTAAGGTGTCTGGTCTGGTGTTGGCTCCTTTTGTTGTTTGTATCTACATTTTGCCATTGCACCTGCCGTACCTGCAAGCTGCTGGATTGTAAAATTTGCTAAATATAGTTTCCCAAGGATACAGATTCCACTTCCACTCCTTACCAACCCTAAATGGTTGACCAGACCTACCCTCGTATCAGTGGGCAGAGGTTCAACAGCAGGTTCTCAATCTTCTAAGTATCAGGGCTATTCATCCTGTCCCAAAAGAGGATTGGGGACAAGGTTTTTACTCTACTTTTCCTGGTACCCAGAAAAGACAATACCTGGCGTCCTGTCCTGGACTTTTCTATCCTAAACACCTATTTGGTAATGCTAACTCATCAGCTGCTTCCCATCCTAGGTAAAAATGCCTGGTTGGCAACATTGGATTTAAAGGAAGCTTGCCTGCATATCCCAATAAGGGAGTCTTGCAGAAAATACCTATGCTTCAAAGCAGGCTACATGCACTATCAGTTCTCTGCACTGCCCTTTGGCTTATCTACTGCGCCCAGGGTATTCACAAAGTGACTAGCTGCAGTCATTGCATTCTGCAGGCAAAGAAATATTCAAATATACCCATACCTGGACGATTGTCTAATTCAGGCAGAAAGCCAGAACATACTATTAAATCATCTGGTATTTGTAAATAAACTGCTAATCTCACTGGGGTACACCATAAATTAAAAGAAATCTCACGTAGTACCCTGCCAACAGATTGTATTCCTGGAAGCAAGCTTGAATACAACTTCCCAGATGGCCTACCTCACGCCAGAGAAACAAGTTTATTTGACTGCCTACTTCAAACTACTGGCCACAAAGTCCCAGCTATCTGAAGGAAAATACTGCAAGCCCTAGGATTCATGGCCTCTTGCATTCTACTAATTCCATATGCAAGACTGCATATGAGGAAACTACAGTGGTATCTAAAAAGCCTGTGGTGTCAACATTCTCAGGATCTGGAATCAATGATTCCCATCATTCCTTGTATAAAGACAGAGTTCCTTTGGTGGGCAGAGGCCTGCCACCACAAGGGACTGCCATTCACTCTACCCCCTGCCTCCCAAACCCGGACAACAGAAGCATCAGACTATGCATGGGGGGCTCACTTGGCAGGGCAGTGCATTCAGGGCAAATGGAACTAGAGTCAAATGCACCTGCATGTCAATCACTAAGAAATGTTAGCTGTACAGAATTCTCTGACAGCCTTCAAGGACCACATTCTTCCAGGACAATTATTGGCAAAGACGGACAAACACCACTGTTATGTGGTACATAAACAAGCAGGGGTGACTCCACTCATACCCCCCCCCCCCCTCTGCAGACTAGCCATGGCTCTGTGGAACACAGCCTTGAGCTACCAAGTGCACCTACAAGCTCAATTCCTGCCAGGCAAGCTAAATACACTAGCAGACGACCTAAGCAGAAATCTCATGGACCCACACAAGTGGAAACTGGAGCCAAAGATATTCAATATTCTGAGAAACAAATGGGGGAGCCCAGAGATAGACCTGTTTCCCTCCCCTCAGAACTACCAGTTGGACAAATTCTGCACAAGGACTCCCCACAGCCAAGCTTGGAAAGTGGATGCTCTGTCCCTTTACCTGGAAAAGCCTCTCAGTTTATGCCTTTTCCCGTCTGACTCTCCTCTCGAAAGTTTTACTAAAGATAAAACAGGACAAACCAAGGACAATACTCATTGCACCAAACTGGCCATGCAAACACTGGTACCCCCTCTTTTGCAGTATGTAACTACTGGAACCATGGCACCTGCCTCAGACTCCTTCCCTACTGCCCCAGCAGGAGGGCCAGATTCTGTACCCCCATCTTCAAACCCTGAACCTGGCAGCCTGGCTAATTACCTGAGTTCTCCTTTACCATCCCTCAGCAAACAAGTGCTGGATGTCATTCTGGAGGCAAGAAAGCCTAGTACTAGAAAATCCTATGCTGAAAAGTGGAAAAGATTTTGTTCCTGGAGCCAGACTCGGGGGGGGGGGAATGGGCACAACAGTGCCCAGTTACCACATATTCTTCAATACTTAACAGAGATGCTTCACAAGGGCCTTTCCTTCTCTTCCATTAAAATGCATGCTTCAGCCATTCCAGCACATTTTAATACTGTGCCACCCCTCTTTTCTCACCCCCTACTTAAACAATTCCTCAGAGGGGGCAAAAATTTAAGACCACCCAGGAGAGCTCCTACTCCTGCTTGGGACCTTAACTTTGTATTGGAAAAGCTCACTCTACCTTTTTTTTTTGAGCCAGCTACAACTGCTGAGTTGAAATTTCTTTCTTGGAAAACAGCCTTCCTATTAGCCATCACTTCAGCAAGAAGGGTGTCTGAATTACAGGCCCTCATGGTGGTGGGGCCTTTCATCATCTTTCATGCGGACAGGGTGTCCCTCGGGACCAGTTCTTCCTTTATGCCCAAGGTGGTATCCAGTGTGGGCCCTAATCAGTCCATTCATTTGCCAACCTTCTTTTCTAATCCACAGAACAAAGGGGAGCGAATACTGCACTCCTTGGATGTGCACAGACAATTTAGATTTTACTTGGGCAGGACCAAGCCTCTCAGGAAATCTGAACAGCTGCTAGTTGCCTTTGCTGCAGGGCCAGAGGGGAAGGCCATTTCAAAGCAAACCATTTCTAAGTGGATAGGCCATTGCATTCTTTTCTGCTGTAAGCACCATGGAAAACATACCCCACAGGGGATAAGACCCCATTCCACCAGGGCTGCATCTACTTCTACAGTCTTTCTCAGAGGTTTTCCTACCAGGGATATCCTTGAAATTGCTACCTGGAGTACTGTACATACCTTCACCAAGCATTACCACTTGCCAGTTTTTTTCTAAATCCAAAGCTGATTTTGCCACTGCAGTCTTGCTGGGCCTGATAGCTAGTCCTAATGCTCAATAACTGTCTCCTCCCTTCCTTAGCTTTGGGAATCTACCCAAATGTAATGACTGCAACAGTGAAACATGAAGAACATAGTACAGTTGTGTACACTTACCATAAATGTAGATGTTCCAGTGTATTCACTGTTGCAGTCCTGGTTACCCTCCCTCCAGCCCCCTGACTTCTATTGGCTACACCTCTCCTCATGTTTACTATGCCTAAGCTTTCTGGTGTATTTCCTTTTTGTTGGAGGTGTAACCTTATATTTAATTGCTTCCCATTATGGGGTTACCTGACATCTGGGGCAAGAAAAACTGATGTAATGGCGTCGGCTGCATGCTCTATACCCTTGACTACCTGAAGTCATGGAAGATGAGTTAGCAACTGACGCAGGACCCAAGACTTTGATAATCAGGCCGACTGAGGGCTACCTGCATGCAGATAACCCAAATGTAATGACTGCAACAGTGAATACACTCTAACATCTACATTTATGGTAATTGTCACAACTGTACTGTGTACCTAACTAAGCCTGGTCACTTTTTGTCTTAGTTTACGTAGTTACACTCTTCATTTTAGCATCTGGCCTTGCTTTCCCTTCTTCCAGTTCATGTTCCTTGCATTATTATGCCTACTTATCATGTCCTTTATCTTCTCATCCTTGTACTACCTCAGAAAGGGTTGTTTAACTAAGTAAGATAAAGATTTATGCCATCAAATTTCTGGGTGGCAGGTTTAAATATAAATGTTTACAACCGCATCTTCTATTTATGGCTCATTTCTGGGTAGTCTGCTGCTAATGTGACAGGTCTGGCCAAGATAAAAGCAGATTGTGTCTACTAACCAGTTTACAATCAAAATGTGGAAAATCAGTACATTTTTACACAAAATGATCGACTTTATCCAAATTTGATGATACAGAATTAACAAAATGTCGAAAATGGTAACCACTGAATTGACATTCGAACATCGGAAGTTCCAATGTCGAAAGTCCATGTTACTGGTAAAGTTTTTGCAGGGGGCAAGTCCCCTGCACCCCCTATGTGGGGGGGCTGTGCCCCACACACCTCCAGAGGCGCACCCCCTCATGTGGGGGGCTGGGCCTCACACACCTCCTGCATATTATATATACCAACTTTGCGATCACAGTACAGTGAGGAAAAGGGAATGTTTCCTGATCCACAATGTACTGCAATCTCAATTCAGAATGTAAAGTGCATATTAGCAAATGTGCACTCACTTTCACTACTGTGAAGTCGTATATTTTCAGTTCAACATTACGGGCACTGGTAGAACACACATTTGACCAACGCAGTTTCATCGAACTGCATTTCCACATTTTGATGGTAAACCATACTAACCACTGTACGCCTGGTCCAAATGATTCTTTGAGGACCCCCCCCCCCAATACTACCTTACTCATGTAGCAACCCCAGCCCCTACACATTACCTTATTAAAAAAAAATTCCTTAACAGTATTACTAAATAATACCAACTCGTATCAGATACAGCAACAAACACACAGCATTAAAGCTATTGCTTAATTTAGCATTTACTGTAACCATGACTTAAGCACGCATATACACTTCAGTCACTTAACACAAACATACTTAAAACCCTAAATCTGGACCCTTTCTAGCAAATAAGTCTAACCCTAACATGCAAACACACATACACCTACAATTAATGCTGAAGCTTTTGGTATTTCCAAAAGCTTCAGCATTGGTACAGAACTCTGCTGCAGACCGCCACAGCATGCATGCAAAGGAGCAGTTGTTCCTAGCTAATGTATTTCTGGCAGTCTTAACATCAGTGCGTTTGACCAAAGAAGACTACAGTAAATCCTGAGGATAAAAACATTTAGCATTTTACTGCAACCATATCAGTACATATATGCCCACATGTACAACATTCAAGTGCACTGTGACACACCCATTGTATATAAATATACACCCTGTCATATTTGAGTTTTAGACTTTCTTTCAGGAAGTGTTTGTTACTTAACCTGCAAAACCTGATCTGACAACTTGTGTACAAGAAGTAACCTTGAGGTGGCAGTCGCGAAATAATGACAAATACAGCTGTTAAGACTTCATAGTCTTCAAAAGGTGCATGGTAATGCAATACCTGTTATTTTGGCAACTGGATACGAGTGTGGTATTTAAATCTGTCCCATCTTTTATGCCTTTCTTCCACTTTTTTTTTTTTTTGCTTTACCCCGATTCTTGAACTAGGTATCCGAGAGGTATGCTAAAAACAAACCAAACAAACAAAAATAGGAAAAATGCTCACCTTTGAGGTTGAAACAATAAGTAAATTCTGTATTAATTTCTTTCAACTGCTTCAAAACCTCAGGATCAGATTTGCTTGTCTTCTGGTGAGATCACATATCTTTGCAGCTCTTGATACATTGAGCACACAGGCTGCAAGACATTGCTTTCAGATTTAGTGAAGGAGGTTATTACGCTATTTAATGTAGAGTATGACATTTAAGATTTTAACCACTACTGTAACAACAGGAGTGCTTAACACAATTTAAGTACTGCAAGATATTCTTTTGTGATTTTTGGGATTCGCCCAGCTGAAACCAAGAAAATGTACTGAAAAGTTGCATTTAACTAGTTTGCAGTTAAAAGATGCACATTCATGGAGTTTAACAATCATTGTACATCATGTTGTTCAGTAAATGGGAATATTTTTAATTTTAGTAGGCAACACTCAGTGGGATTTTTGGCATGAGAGACAAGACTATAATTTTAGAACCCGTGCTGTAGTCAAGGCCCATACATTGCAGGGATGTGCTGTAGGCACAAATGAGTGAAGAAATTCCAAAGGACACTGATTTGTGCTCTTTCATACATGAGGAGTGAATGCAGGGTTTCACAGGTATTTCCTTTTCAGTCTGGCTTCTTCATTTTATATATATGTTTTCCATTGGACATAATGACTGCAGCCCAACATGCATAATGTTGCACTTGTTTAGTACATGCAATAGAAATGAAACAAAAGTAAGCCACTGCAGGCAGATTGGATGAGGAAAAACAAGAGAACCTTTATTACAAGTAAAGTGCTTTCGACATGCTGGTCTTCATCAGAACTACCAAATACAAACAGTTAGTGACTTAGTCACCCTGGAGGAGGAGAGACTGTTGAATTTATAAATTTATTCTAATCCCATGGTGTCTGCTATTGTGGTGGCAGATGGCCGTGAAGGAATGATACCACAAGGAACTGATGTGCCCAGGACTGCTTGGACCACCAGTACACAGGGACTGCTTTTCACTACTTTGTTAAACTTTGTTGAGCCTGTAAGTAATATTGAACCCCTGGTAGGGGTACCAACACTAATTTTAAATAAGGACTGGCTATTTAATGATTTGAAAGCCTCATTCATTACTGTGGAATGTGGTGTAGTTTGATTTGTATCTAAGAGGAAAGAGAGTGCCTAGAGGTTTAAAGGTTTTGAATAAATTGAGTGGGTGGTACAACGAGCAGTTTCAAAATGAATAGGACTGCATCTGTGAAGACTGGCTCAGCATTTGTTCAATTAAGGCAGTGCTACCTGGATGAAAAAGAAAACTTAAATGGATTTGCGGTTTAATAGAGAAGTGCAGTTTAGCAGCCACCAATACAGAAACTGAATTTAAGTTAAATGCTATCAAGAACAAAATTAAAACACTCAACACTCAGTTGAAAAAGAAAAAAATCGAAAGAGACCTTAAGGAGTATGAAGAGAAGTGGTCCACCTTAAGAATCTTTAAGGAAGGCAACAATGTCCCATGAGAACAGAACTCCACTATGGGTGAAGTTTAGGAGCGAAAAGAAGAGTCAGCTCTTCGCAAGCAAATGGCAATTCCACTGAACCTTTTTTACTCAGGAGGTCCGAGAGACTGCTGAAAAAGCATCAGGAGAAAGTATTCAGTCGTTCTTCAATACCGGAGCAGTTCTGACCATCTGATAATCTAACTTTTCAGGCAATTCCTACATCACTACGAACAGTTTGTAGACCAAGAATGAGAGAGAACAAGGAAGTTCATTGTGTGGAGCAGTTTGTTCAGTCCATACATCGGACTCTGCCTTTTTACAATAGGTAGTACTGGTAAAATTTTAAGTTTTTAATTTGTCAGAGTTTTGATTTTAGAAGAGTGCAATGTGTTGAAAAAAAATTTCTCTTTCATTCCTTTGGCATAATCTAATTTGATGGACTATTTTAGATTTGAAAGGCAGTATTAGGAAACTTGATTTAAAAGTTACTTTTAAAGATAAAAATTGTGACTCGTAGAAGTGATTTTTGTTGCCCCAAGTATTTTTAATCTGCTTTTGAATCCTGTCATTAAAGTCTTTGAAGACTGCTACAATAGGGACATTAGGGCTGTTTTGAAACGGAGAGAAGTGAAAAAGTTCTTCATTCTATGTCTGAAAGACTCTGTCTTAAACTAGAGTCCTGACTCTTTTTTTTAATGTTTATGAAGGTGGCTAAAGGGGGATCCATGGTGGTGGTATGACAAGATGATTATGTTAAAAACACGAGTGCTTTGTTGGATGATTCAACCTTTTATGAAAAAGCCATTAAAAGCATTAATAAAAAGCCTATGGATCAATAGACTCTTGTTTACATGAATGTTTGCTACACAGTCACTACAAACAGTATGTGTTTTTTTTTCTGACAAACCTAAAATAGGAAAGATTGTCAGAGTTCCCAAAATTCATAAAAGCGCTACTGACCCACCATATTGGCTTATCGTTTTGGCACCAGGTTTCAAGTTGGAAGCCATTTTTATGTTTGTTGATAGGGCTTTGCTCCATTTGGTAAAGAGTATGCAATCTTTCATTAGGGACTTGTATGACCTCTCAGAAAAAATCAAGGACTTCACAGTTAGTAAAGAAGATTTTTTAGTGACTGTGGATGTGCATTTTTTGTACACTGTAATACATGATGTAGGGACAGAGTCAATAGTTTTCATGTTAAAAGTAACAGCTACACATTGGGAGAAATAATGTTTTTGATGAAGTGTTTTGACTTTGTACTTTCAAACAACTTTGTTTTTCAGAACCACTATTACCATCAAAAAAACAGGAGTGGCTGTGGGAGCACAAATGGCTCCCAGTTATGCTAACCTAGTCATGGCATACTGGGAAAGTTTTGTCCTGCCCCAAATTATTGTTTTTCAATTTTTATTATATTTTCATTTTATTGATTACTTGTGGAGAGGTACTAAGTCTATTAGCTTTTTTTAATAATACCAATTTGAGTGCAGATTTTTTTTTAAGTTTTCTATTTCTTATGATATCCATAAGATTGATTTCTTAGATGTAGAGATTTTTAAAATAGGTGGGAACAAAAGATGTCCTTCATGGATGCATCTGCAGTCATAACAACTGGGTTGTCCTGTCGTCAGGCAGCCCTTCAGCCGGCCGGATTCCAAAGTCCGGGTCCGGCTTCGGCTGATGTCGCACTTCACCCGACGTCATCTCTGTTGGTCTTCGGGTATAAAGGCATCAGCCGACGCCATTTTCCTCAGTCTTTCTTGCCGCGTGGCGCCCGAAGCAGAAGCTGTTCGCAAGTGCCGGTCGGTCGGATCCAGAGATTACTTCTACCGAATACTACCAAGACTTCTAAAGCTAAGTACCCGCTGGGGACTCTTTCTTGCCTCAGCCGATGTCAGAAAAAGTTAATAATTGTTTAACCTGTGGGAAACAAATACCTCATAAAGATTTCCACTCTTACTGTCTGCCTTGTTTAGGCCCAGCCCACGACGTAGCAGCCTGTTCGCCTGTGCTTCATTCAACCGACGACGCTTAGGCGCCGGTCGGAGTTTGCTCAACACTTTTTCGGTTCTCATTTTGCGTATTATGCCGCCGGATCCTCCGACTACCCAAACTGCTAAAAACGCAAAGATAAAGACCGACACTCGCGGTCCGCGGTTTCGGCCGAAACCATGGTTAAGCAAACCGCGAGTGTCTCGGTTTCGGCCGAAACCGAGAAAACTGATCAAAATACAGCAGAATCTATCACTACCACTGAGGCCCCTGCTACTTCTCTTGAATCAGCCTCAGAAATTTTATCCACTACGGTGGTTGCCACTGACTTATCAGACACCATTCCCTTGGATGTCTCTACCCCAGCACGTGGTGCTGCTAGGCCTCCAGCAGCCATGTCCATTAAGGCCTTTGCCAGGGCCAAAGCAGCCAAAACTACTAAAACAGTGCCTGCTAAACCCCCTACAACCAGGCCCTCTTCTAGTTCACAAATGCTTACTCTGGCAGAAGATTTAATTTCATTAATTAGGGGATCTCAATCTCACCCAGACAGGGCCTCTCAGCCCCCAGAGAAGAGACCTAGGGCAGAGCCCCCCGAGCCTGTGTCCTCTGATGATTCTGCCGATGAATCAGACATAACAGACCAGCCAGAGGCTCCCTTCTCCAATTTTGAAGACTCAGATGCTGAAGAATCCATTCCAGCTGCCTCCCCACCAGAAGAATTCTCCTTTGGGGAAACCTTACATGCCATGCGAGAGCAGTTCCAATGGCAGCAGCAGGATTTCTCAGACTCCAGAAAAAGACTTAGAACCTTTCTGCACCTTCCACAGCACAGGCCCTTAGCTATACCTCCTGTGCTCTCTGTGGTGGATGATGCCTTCAATGATGTCTGCTCTGCACCAGATTCTTTACCTCCAGCCCCTGCCAAACCAGACAGATTTTACAGGGTACCAGACACTCATCACCACCTTTACAAGGCCCCACTTGCAGACCCAGAAACTATATCTCAGGGTCCCAAGGCAGTAACCGCGACCACAGCTAAAACCCTATTCCTTCTGAAAGGAAGCCAGGTCATTAGACAGATGGGGTAAAAAGGTCTACACCTCAGCTACTCTCTCAGCTAGAGCTTTAAACTGTCAGTTTCACATGATACAATACCAAGAGTTTATGCTTGATCAGTTAACAAAAAAGCTATCCTCTGATGAATCAATTGATAAGAAATATGTATTAGAAATGGTAAATAACATACAACAGGTTAGTAACCATTCCTTAAAATGTGGCTATGATGCACTGGAGGCTTCATTTAGATCAGCCATGACTGGCACAGTGATAAGAAGGCATGCATGGCTAAAGGAACAAGCTTTACCGGATCATGTTAAAGCTAAGTTATTAGATGCTCCTATGGATAAGACCAGCTTGTTTGGTACACCTGCCCAGCAGGTAATGAAGAAAATGGAAGAAAAGGCAAAATCTGTTCAAACGGTTAAAGACTTCTTGCAGGTCCAACCCCCAAGGTTTAGCAGGAACTGGCCTGCCAAAAATTGGTCCTTTCCTGACTCCACAAGATCCCAAAGGGGCAGGAATAGACGTTCCAGAGGCAGAAACCAATCCAGAGGGGGTGCCTACAGAGGACGACAGTGGCAAGGTAACAACAGAGGCACAGACACAACCACTGCCACTACAACAACACAACCACAGTGACTTAACTCTAAATCCGCCTACCAGGGAACAAATAGCAGCTCCATTAGGCGGCAAATTAACCTTATTTTCAAAGAACTGGCACTATATCACAAAAGACAAGTGGATTTTACAAACCATAGATCAAGGTTACCGGTTCCACTTCCACACTTTACCAGTCAAAAGAGGAATGCCAAATTTACCTCCAAATCAAAAAACAGAGGCTCTACAACAGATAATGCAGTTAGCAAACATGAGAGCTGTGGAAAGAGTGCCAACAACAGAACAAGGAAAGGGATTCTACTCCAGACTATTCCTAGTTACAAGAAAGGAAAAAAGTTGGAGACCTATTCTCGACCTGTCCACCTTAAATACATACATCATTGTCCCAAAATTCAAAATGCTGTCCCTACAGCAACTTCTTCCCATGCTGGGCAAGGAGTGTTGGCTGGTAACTCTAGATCTCAAGGAGGCATACCTGCACGTCCCCATTCGACCAATCTGCAGAAGATACCTCAGATTTCTTGCAGGATCAGAGCATTATCAATTCTCAGCATTGCCCTTTGGCTTATCTACTGCGCCCAGAGTATTCACAAAAAGCCAGGCATCAGTAATCGCCCACTGCAGACTACAGGGAATTCAAATTTACCCATACCTGGACGACTGCCTGCTACAAGGGGACAACAAAAGCAAGCTGACAACAGATTTACAAAGGGTCATTCACTTGCTACAAGCACTGGGATACACAGTCAATTTACAAAAATCAAGGCTGATACCATCCCAAACAAGGACATTCTTGGGCTCGGAATTGGACACAGTAAAACAAATGGCATTCCTAACTGCAGAAAAACAAAAAGAACTCCCTCTTTACTTCTTGGCACTAACAAAACAGAACAAGTTAACAGCAAGAAAAGTACTGCAGGCCTTGGGCTTCATGGCATCATGCATAATCTTGGTCCCACTTGCCAGACTACATATGAGAAAACTACAGTGGTACCTAAAGAATTTATGGTCCCAACACAGGCACAGCCTAGAAACAGAAATTCCACTAATTCCATGCTTAAAACAGGAGTTCTTATGGTGGGCTCAAGCATGCCAGTCAAACCCAGGGCTACTCTTTCGCAGATGTCAAGCAAGCCAGACCATCACAACAGACACTTCAGACCTAGGCTGGGGGACCCACATGCTGGACAAAAGCGTGCAAGGATTGTGGACGCAGGATCAACTTCACCTGCACATCAACCTAAAAGAAATGCTGGCAGTAAAACTGGCAATCCAGAACTTCAGACCATTTCTCAAAGAGGGCCAGTTGATGATAAGGACAGACAACACCACAGTCATGTGGTACATCAACAAACAGGGAGGCACTCATTCATACCCCCTATGCAGAATGACTTTGGAGCTGTGGAACCTGGCACTCAGCTACAACATCCAGTTGCAGGCAATATTTGTACCGGGAAAAGAAAATACTCTAGCAGACATATTAAGCAGAACCACATCGGATGCCCACGAATGGATGCTACACCCGGACATCTTCAAGACCATCTCAAAGAAATGGGGAATGCCTCAGATAGATCTATTTGCTTCCCCTCTCAATCACCAGATCAAAAAGTTCTGCACAAGGACATTCCACCCACTAGCACGGAATGTGGATTCGCTCTCCTTCAGCTGGAAAGGCCTAACAGCATATGCATTTCCACCTCTTCCCTTGATACACAAGGTATTACTAAAAATCAAGGAAGAACGTCCAAGGATAATCCTAATAGCTCCAAACTGGCCAAGACAACACTGGTACCCACTGCTGAGGAGCATGTCTCAGAACAATATGTGGCCAATACCCCTGATGCCTTTGATGTTAACTCAGAACAACTACAGCATCATGCATCCAAACCTAAAAACGTTGCAACTGACTGCATGGAACATCACATAGCAGCAGCTAATCCAGAACTTTCCCAAAGAGTTAAAGACATTATTCTTGAAGCCCGCAGACTTTCAACAAGAAGGAACTATGCAGGAAAATGGAAAAGGTTTGTCATTTGGAGTACTGAAAGAGGAAAAGATGTGTCAAACATAGATATGCCTAACATTCTGGAGTATCTGGCAGAACTTCTACATTCAGGCCTGTCCTACTCCTCCATCAAGATACATGCATCAGCTATATCAGCAGAATACAGCTTTGATCCACCTGTTTTTTCACACCCTTTACTCAGGCAGTTCCTCAGAGGAATCAAGAATGTAAAACCTCCAAGGAAACCACCATTGCCAGCTTGGGACTTGAACTTTGTGCTAGAAAAGTTGACACTATCACCTTTTGAACCAGCAGCGACAGCAGACCTACAGCATCTATCGTGGAAAACGGCCTTCCTACTGGCAATAACCTCAGCCAGGAGGGTTTCTGAACTTCAGGCCCTAATGGCAGTACAACCCTTCTAATCTTCCATCAAGATAGAGTGTCCATGAGGACTAATCCTACATTTATGCCTAAGGTGGTATCCAGAGTATCTTTAAACCAGGCAATCCACCTACCTACCTTCTTTCCCAACCCACAAAACAGAGGGGAAAGAATACTGCATACCTTGGATGTACATAGACAGCTACGCTACTACTTGGACAGAACAAAAAGTAGCAGAAAAACTGACCAGCTTTTTGTAGCCTATGCAGCAGGAAGGGAAGGAAAAGCTATTTCCAAACAGACAATCTCCAAATGGATAGGAAATTGCATACGATTCTGTTACTCCTTCCATGGAAAACCAATTCCACAGAACGTAAGACCTCATTCTACAAGGGCAACAGCCACTACCACAGCCTTCTTACGAGGAGTGGCAACCAAAGACATTATTGAGGCGGCTACTTGGACCTCCGTGCATACATTTGCCAAGCATTATAATTTGCCTCTATATTCCAGATCCCGAGCAGGGTTTGCCACTGCTGTACTGCAAGGGATCCTAAACACACCATAATCTAGTTTTTTCCTCCTCCCCTAGTTGGCTATGGTATTCTACCCAGTTGTTATGACTGCAGATGCATCCATGAAGGACATAGTACAGTTTTGTACCTACCATAAATGTAGATGTCCGAACTGGATAGCATCTGCCGTCAGGATTACCCTCCCTCTGTGGTACTCCTAGGGTGTTTACCCTCCTAATAGCTAGCTGGCGGGGGGAGTCTTTTATGGTGTATTTGTTTGTATATATGTACATACATGCTTATTTTTGTGTTTACCACTATCTTTTTGGAAACATTGGCATTTATCCAAATTTTAGCCTTCAAGAGGGCTACTGGCATCTGGGGCAAGAAACACTGAGGAAAATGGCGTCGGCTGATGCCTTTATACCCGAAGACCAACAGAGATGACGGGTGAAGTGCAACATCAGCCGAAGCTGGACCCGGACTTTGGAATCCGGCCGACTGAAGGGCTGCCTGACGACAGGACAACCCAGTTGTTATGACTGCAGATGCTATCCAGTTCGGACATCTACATTTATGGTAGGTACACAACTGTACTTTATACTCTCATCGGTTACAAGAACATATCCAGTAATGCCATTCTACATTACTCAAGTATGCACCCCAGTTATGTCAAGTATAATGTTAAGAATCAACTTGTTAGACTGAAATGTTCAACAGATGTGGAAGTATTGGAAAATTATTCTAAGGCCCTTTACTCCAATTTTTTTTAACAAGGGGTACCCTGATAGAGTTGTTGAAGCCACGGTGGTACAGCAATAGCATTGTTGCCTCACAGCAAGAGGTTCTCCTGTTTGATTCTCGGCTGGAGCATCTTCTGTGTGGAGTCTGCATATCCTCTCCGCGGTCGAGTGGCCTCCGAAAGACATGCGTGAATGGGCGTGCCTTTGCTGAAGGTTGGGCATCGGGCTGGCAACTCGGCACCATAAAAATCTACTGCCAGTCGTTAGCGGACTGGAGTTCTGCTGTGGCGACCCCTAACCGGGAAAAGCCGAAAAGACAAACAACAACCCTGATAGAGTTGTTAGGAAAGTCACTGAAGAAACCATCAGAAATGCATCCATCCTGATGTTCTTCGTGTTTCACTGTTGCAGTCATTACATTTGGGTAATCCTGCTGGCAGGTTGCCCTCAGCCGGACTGAATTCCAAAGTCTTGGGTCCTGTGTCTCCTGTTTTAGATTGTAATCAAAGGGAATGGTCCATTTCTATGCTGGTAACTTTCACTGGATAGTGGAGCTGTTAAAAAAGTGATTATTAAGAATTGGAAAATTTTAGCTAGTAATGAAATATTCAGATTGGTGAAGGACAATCCATTGTGCATTAATAAGAAAGGTAGCAATGTTAAATCTTTTTAGAAGGCAATAAGACTACTGTTGTCATAAAAAAGGCACCTTTAAGTGTTTAAATTGCTCTTTATGGAAGTACGTCAGCCCTTTCTCCTTTCTTTGTAGATGTTGCTAGTGATAGAACCTGTTTGTTTTATTTATTTATTTTTAATTGTGTGTCTCAATATGTGGTATACATAGAAACCTGTGGTTCATGTGACTCGTTCTGTATAGGAAAGACCAACAGAGTTAAGGAAATGAGTATGCAAGCACCAGTATGCCAACAATGTTAGGAATGTAGGTAACGCCTTGGGAAGACATTTTACAGTATGTCCTAATTTTAAAAGGTTTTATGTCTCTGTCAGGGTTTGGGTTCCCAGTGATTTTAATCTAGACAGAGAGGGGGAGTACAGAGTAGACAGTTTTAAAACAAAAAATATTTATAATTGTGAATAAATTACAACATGGTTTATTAGTGGTTTTCATGAGATCTCTCAAATATTTGAGTCTTAGTTTTTTATATTATTCATCTTTTTTGGAGGTTTTTAACAGGAATGTTTTATTGATATGTTTTAGATAGGGGAATGCTTTTGTTTAAAAGAGGTCATATGACCAATTTTTGTATTTGTCACTAACTGTTTGTACCTGGTAGTTCTGAGGAAGACTAGTAAGTCGAAAGCGATTAACTTCTAATAAATATTTTCTTATTTTCCTCATCTGGTTCATCCACAGTGTTTGCTGAGTTCCATTTTGATTGCGAACCTTTTGTACTGTTTGATTTGAATAGAAATCCAATTTTTAAACTATTATGATGTCATGGCTAAAATGATTTGGTTTTAACTGGCAAAAGTGCTGAGGTCCAATTCAGTGCTGAGTGTATTTAATCCTTGATGGGTAGAAATGCAGTTTGGGTACATTTTATACACAAATGACCTGTTGTAATTCCCTGAAACATTCACTATGAAGCTACTACATGCAGTGGTCGATTGTCTTTGAACTGTTAGTCCAACATGCATCCTTTTCTTTTTGAAGGAGGGGGGTATATGACTTTTCAAGATGTAGAATGTACAGTGGATTTAAAAAGTGTATACACCCCTGTTAAAATGCAAGGTGTCTGAAGTTGTTAATCTTCTTCCTCTTCATCACTGATGGATTACTCTGAACCGAGTCGGCCTTATACCAAGCTTGCTTGCACCAAAAACTCTCAAGCTAAGCTGCTGCCCACAATGCCCTTTGCTCAGTTACCTCAGATCTCGTTTGCCATATAGCAGTGTGCCAAGTGATTTTTTCTTAGATTTAATAGTTTGAAAAAGTTTTTTCTTCCTTATAACTTCTTGTTCTATATTGCTACTGCTCTACCCACAGGTATTTCTGTCTTACCATTGTTGGTAATTTCTTGGTATCTCTAATTTTCTACCTTTACAGTATCTTGATACCATTGTTGGTATTTACTTTTTTTCTCTCCTCCATTTCCTCTGTGCTCCCTCTGTCTCTTGTGTGCGAGAGTGTTTTTGGAATGTCTGAAAAGAAGGGAACTACGGGATTTAAACACTGCTCTTCTTGCAGTGGTAAACTGCCGAATAGTGACCTCCATGAGGAATGTGTTTACTGTTTGGGGGTTCCGCATTTGTCGGCGAAACCCCCTTGTGATATCTGTGCTAGTTTCAGTCAGCGGACACTGAATGAACGGCGTAACAAACTTATTGTAAAGGGCCTGCGTGCTTCGCCTTTCTCGGAGGCTATTTCTGCGATGGAGGTCTCACCCCCTCCAGCTTTCGGATAAGAAACGTCTTCGATCGGACCCCTCTTCACTGGCCAGTGACAGAGGTAAAGGTCATAAGCACATGGCCCATAAGTCCTCATCTGAACTCCATTCTGCCTCCTCGGTGCCGACTACCACATCGGCTCCGAGCTCATCTCCAATAAAGTTTACTGGAGGTAGCCTCGTCGGTGCCCACACTGGCAGCGACATTTACGGCACCGACGACATCTTCGATACCGACCAGTGTTGCCATTTCTTTATCGGCACCGACTTGGCCCGTTTCGATCCTGTTATTGGTTCCAACAATGACTTCGGAACCATTCCCAACAACCCTGTTATCTGTTCCGACAACTACTTCGGAACTGTTCCTATCGTCCACTCCTATAGTGACTTATGCTCAGAGTCCTTTCACAGCTCAGACCTTACCGTTAATACCTGTTGTAAAATTGGAATAGTCAGTGCCATTTTGCGACACACCATGGACCCGATACTCATCCAATGTGGACCCATTTGCCGGACAAGCCTGCAGCCCCTTTTTGGACCGGCCTGACTCCCCTTCAGGTGCATCGGTGAGATCCACCAGGAGCCGTAATGAATTGGATGTGGTGCGACTTTTTGATCAGCTACTGACTGCTAGGGGAATCTCAAATCCGCCTAGACCCTATCCCACTCCTGGCTTTGTGTCTGTTTCTCCAGCAACCCCCTACTTACTCTCCTCCCTTGGATCCTTCGGTTCCGAGGCTCATCTACCCAACTTTTAACAGAGGAATTCCTTCCTCTGCACTGACAGCAACTCTGTCTGAGGTTCCGAGATAACTGTGTGCGCCGGTTCCATCGGAGCCCACTCTTCCTCAATCTCTTGCTTGGGGGGGGGGGTTTGAGCCCCTGGTCCCAGTTTTGTTGGCCCCAACTTCAGAGCAGAGGTGTCTACCGCTCTGAGCTTGATTGAGGCTCTGTCCCTGAAGGCTGACTGTCTGGAGCGGGGCACGACCCCGGTTCCGATTCAGTCTTCAGTTCTGGGCTCCCATTCCTCTTTGGGCGGGCCTGCTTTCCGGGTGATGGAGCGGGCTCTTGCTGCCAGCAATCCTCCATAGTTGGTTATTCCCCCAGTTCCCTCTGAGCCGCAGCTGTCAAAGTCCACCCCCCCAGGACTCTTAGACCGTAAGGCCCAGGAGATCCCTGTTCAGGGCATTTCACTTTGAGTCTTCTTTGGATGTTCCCACCAAAGAATCCCCTTGGAAATGGGTGCGTAAGAGGAGACGCACGGACTCCCTGCAGGAGACTCTCAGAGGATATGGACTACGATGATGGGGAAAGGGTCCCCACGGTCACCTCCTGACTATGTCTCCTTCGGGGACATCATGGAGATCTTGAAACAGAAGGGTGACTGGAAGTCCTCAACCCCTTCCTCAGATGAATCTGTATTCCTGCAGGCCTTTTGCTCTCGGCCCTCTACTTCTTGGGTGAACCCCCGCCAATGAGCTGGTTAAGCTCATCGTGCAACGGGCTTGGAAGAACCCCGACTCCATTGAGGCCATCCCCAGGAGATCATACAAAGTTCTTTCCCCTCCAGAGGATCAACCCCATTGGTCCAGAGGCTTGCAAGTGGACGCTGTGGTGGTGGCGGCTGCCACGAAAAAGGACCTTGCAGAAGAGAGTCCTGCTGTTCACCCGCCCAACAGAGAGTCCCGGGCAGTGGACCGGTTAGGGAAGCGAGTCTTTGCATCAGCGACCTTTGCGGTTAGGTCTCAGAACTTTATGGCACATTTTACGAGGCTCCAGAGAGATCTTATCTCCGAACTCTCCGTAACTCTCATGGGTCAAGTATTGGATGGAGCACGAGATAATGTTGCTTCCCAAATTGCTACCCTAGAATCCATATCTAATTAATCCGTGAGGTTGCGGTCACATGTGACCAAAGGAGCAGCGGGTGCAGGCATAGTCATGAGAGGTCACGCTTGGATGTGCATCTGTGACCTCGTGGACTCATTCAAGTCTTCCTTTCTAAATGCCCCTATTTGGTGCAAAGGTCAAGCATACACTATCCAGGTGCGAGCAAGATGGGAAGACTTTTGTCTGCTATTGGCCTGTGGTTTTCCAAACCTCAGCATTCATTCTTCAGGAACCAGAGGAGTGGAAAAATGTGGCACAAGAAGTCTTGAGGTCCTTATCGAGATGCACGTGGTGAGGACTCCTCTAGAGGCAGAGGGGGTGCCTATAATGTAAGACTCCCCTTTCGGGGCAGAGGGGGTCCCCCGGAACCAGAGTTCCAGAGATTCCTTCTCAGGTAGACCATATCAGCGCTCCTGAGGTGCTGCCCGATTGCTTTCCTCTGGAAGCAGTTGGGGCATGTTTCTCTCTGCACCAAGATGCCTGGCTGTCCACTACGAGCGATCAGTGGGTGCAGAGAAAAATTACCAGAGGCTACCATATTCCACTAATCTTCTATCCAAGACCTCCGAAATCCCTTCTCGATGTTCAAACTAGTCAAGGGGAGGAGGCAGCTTCTGAGTTACGAAAGCTACTTCAAAAACGAGCCATCCAAAAGGTCCTCTCAGATCAGTGCGGATCAGGGTTCTACTCTATTATTTTTGGTGCCAAAGAAAATGGGACTGGAGGCCCATTCTGGATCTCAGTCATCTAAGCAAATCAGTAGTTCAAACAACATTCCGCATGATCACGGTTCAATCCATCCTCCCCTATCTGCAGGAGGGTGTGTGGATGTGCTCATTGGATCTCTGGGATGCTTATTACCATATCAAGATGGACAAGCGCTCCAGGAGCCTCCTTCGTCTCCGGCTGGGAGCCAATCACTACCAGTTCAGAGTCCTGCCTTTCGGTCTCTCAATGGCCCCCAGAGTGTTCACGAAATGTCTGGCAGTGGTAGCAGCTCATCTGAGACTTGAGGGATTCCAGGTGTTTCCATATCTAGACGATTGCCTCCTCTCTGCCCCACCAAGTGTCTCCTGGTCAGGGCCCTCCGCTACACCTTGCCCCTAGCGGAGTCATTAGGCATCACCATACACTGGAAGAAATCAAACCTCCATCCATCACAACAACTGGAATTCATAGGGGCAATATTCAATACGCAGTCTAGCCTAATTTCTCTTCCTGCTCACAGGCTTCAGAGACTCAGGGCACAAGTTAAGGTGATACTCTGCCAAAGCAAGGTGTCTGCAAGGGAGATACTTCAAGCCTTAGGATCTGCGGCCGCAGCCATCCCCATAGTCCCCTTAGCCAAACTGCACATAAGATTACTACAATGGCTCCTTCAGGCCCAGTGGATACCCAGTCTTCATCCCCTGAACTCAAAGGTTCTCATCACCAACATTTGCAAACAAGATCTCCTCTGGTGGATGTGTACAGACGAAAATCTTTGGTGTCGTCCCTTCCAGGTTCTCCACAGCCCAGCACCATGGTGACCATGGATGCTTCCCTGATGGGATAGGGGGCCACTTCCAGGGAAAGTCAGTCTAAGGCACGTGGTCTGATGTAGGGGTCAATTTGCATATCAATGTCATGGAGTTGCGCGGTGCTGTTGGCGTTGCAAGTTTTCATCCACTTCCGTCCGGAACTATTGCTGTCCAGTCGGACAACATGTCACTGGTCTGGTACATAAACAGGGAGGGACCAAGTCATACCCCCCTTTGTCGCGAAGCCATGAGAATTTGGCAGTGGGCGATAGCTTCTAACTGCTTTCTGATCGTGATGCACATCCCAGGGAGCTCCAAAATGATTGCGGACAGACTGAGCAGATGCATACTTCATCCGCACAAGTGGTCTCTCAACCTGAGTGTGGCGACGGAAATTTTCAGCCGCTGGGGCCAGCCATGCTGAGACCTTTTCGCCTCCCCTTCAAATGCAAAATGCAGCAGCTACTTTGCCCACTTTGCCCTCTTTCCCCCTCTTAGGGAGTCACTGAGAGATGATCTAGTCCACGATTGGCCCATGGGTCTCCTTTGTTTACCCTCAGATTCCTCTGATTCCCCTCTTTCTGAAGAAGGCGATTTGGTTGAGAAGCAAAGTGATCCTCATTGCTCCATTTTGGCCTCGTCAGGTGTGGTTTCCCTTCCTCCGACCGCATCTGTTACGACCTCCTTGGATCCTAGACACGCGTCAGGAACTAATTTCTCACCCACGAGAGCTGACTCCTTCGAATCTGTCCACCCTCAACCTGACAGCTTGATTTCTCCACTTCCGTTAGTTGCCAGGCAAGAAACCCTTTCTTCACCTGTTCGAGATATTATTTTGGCTTCTCATAAACCAAACACCAGAAAACTTTACAAGGATAAATGGAAAAGATTCTCTGTTTGGTCACGTAATCAGGAGCTAGACCTGTTCGCAGCCCCCGTGGCCACTATTCTTCATTACTTGGCTGAGTTGTTCGACAAAGGTGCCTCGGCTTCTACCATCCGAGTCCATCTAGCAGCTATTTCCAAATTCCATAACGGGTCTGAAGGAGTACCACTCATCTCCTCTCGTCTTTGCAAGACCTTCCTCAAGGCTATTTTTCACAGCAGGCCTCCCATTAGACAGCCGGTGGAGGCATGGAATTTGTCCTGGGTTCTGCAGGCTCTTTCTCTGCCCCCGTTTGAGCCAGCTGCCACCTGTGACCTAAAATTCTTATCTTGGAAATCCTTATTCCTGGTGGCTGTAACTTCAGCAAGAATTTCGGAATTACAAGCATTATGTATCAGGAGGCCCTTATCTGATCTTTCATAAGGATAGAGTATCACTTCGAACTAACCCATCCTTCCTCCCCAAAGTGGTTTCTGACTTTTCCATTAACCAGTCCATTGAGCTCCCTGTGTTTTTCCCAAATTACTCGAACAAGGGAGAATACTGCCTACATTCCTTGGATGTTCATAGACAATTGCACTTTTATCTAGACAGAACTAAATCATTCCGCAAGTCAGACCAGCTTTACGTTTCCTTTGCAGGCCCTAGAATGGGAGGTGCAGTATCAAAAGTTACTTTGTCTGAATGGCTCAGGGATTGCATTTCCTTCACATATTCACGTACGGAGGGATCTAAGCCGGGCCAAATCAAAGCTCACTTAACTGTTCTTCCATAAGGGCCACCCAGGTTCTCCAAGTAGCTGGGGACTTGGTCCCATCAGTGATGAATAGGAAGAAGATTAACAACTTCAGGTAAAGAAGTTATGTCTTACCATAACGTTCCATCTGAGTTGTTGATGATCTTCAGTCTTCACACCCTCCCACTGACCCCCTCCTAAGGTTCCTGGCAGATCTGGGTCTTCATGGTGTATTAGGGTTTCTGCGCAGAGATGGCCTCAGGCTTATTCTTTCTCTATATATTGCATGCAAACTCGATCTGAGGTAACTGAGCAAAGGGCATTGTGGGTAGCAGCATAGCTTGAGAGTTTTTGGTGAACGCAAGCTTGGTATAAGGCCGACTCAGTTCAGGGGGCTTTGAACCGACCCCATCAGTGATGACTGTAAGATGATCAACAACTCAGATGGAACGTTATGGTAATACATAACTTCTTTTTTTTGTGGTATAAAAAAATGAGACCACAGTAAATCATTTCAAATCTTTTCCCACCTTTTCAATTGAAAAACAAATCTGTTAGGGAAAAATATAAAAAATGTGTAGTAAGCTGGTTGCGCAAGTGTGCACACCCTTAAACTAATACTTTGCCATCAACCAAAGACAATGAGATCCTGCCTCCTGGTTACAATATACTTAGGGCAGATAGAGTAAAGAAAAGAGGAGGTGGAATAGCCGTCTTGTATAATAGCACACTTAACATCATAACTAACCCTATACAACCACCCCCGGTCTCTAACGCTGAAATACTGGCTCTAAAAATTCTACTAAATTATCATAAGGGCATTAACCTAATTGTCACCTATATTCCCCCTGGGAACAATGTAGAAACACTAGAGGTCATTCTACATTGGATAGCCAACAACTACCCTCAAGAAACCATTGTCCTGGGCGATGTTAATATTGACTGGAACCAATGCACAGCACAGTCCAACCCCATCCGTGTTAACCTACATGGATTCTCTCAGATAATATCATCTACCACACGTACAGGTAACAGTAACCAAAAAGAGAGTATACTAGACTGGATACTCACCAACAGTCATCCCCAGAACTATATGTCTGGAACTCTCCCTAATGATCTTAGTGATCACCTGCTCACATACATCATGAAAGACAAAATTAATTGTACAAGCTTACCTATTTATAGGTCTATCAGATCCAAGAAAAACTTTGACCCAACTAAATTTCAACTTGAACTCAAATCATGTAGCTGGACAAAACTAAAGTTCCTTCCCCTTGATGAGGCAGTGTCATCATTTAACAATTCCTTCCTTACTGTACTTGACTCGCATGCCCCTAAACGCTCAATAAGAATTAAAACTCAACTAGCACCCTGGCTAACAACAGACACCAAAACCAAAATAACAACTAGAGACAAAGCGTGGGATAAATGGCGCACTACCAAACTACCCCATAGATCGTATCAAATTCCAACAACTTAGAAATGAGACTAAAAAAGCCATCATACTAGATGAGAAAAATTACTTCTACAATCTGCAACATAAACATCAGAATAACCCTCAAAATTACTGGGCAGGCATAAATACATTTCTCCAACCAGGCAAATCCACAACTCCGACCCCAGGAACATTATCTGACAAGAGCCAAGAAGATATAGCCAATTCATTCAATACTTTCTTCACAGAAACCATCCAGTCATTAGCTAACTAACTTTCTCCTCCCCACACTTCTATAAACACTATACCCGACTCACCACTCTCTTTTAACTTCCAGCCAGTGTCCACATCCTTTATCAGATCCCTTTTGAAAAAACTGAAGCCAACCACCCTTTCAACCGATCTTCTGCCGGCTGAATACCTGCAAATTGCTGCAGATGTCGTAGCCTACCCTATCTCAATCCTAATTAACAGAACCATAACCGAGGCCTCAATCCCTCAATTTGGAAAATATCCTATGTTATTCCACTCCACAAAGGAGGTTCATCCACAGAACTATCCAACTATAGACCTATAGCCATACTATCACCACTTGCCAAAATTATGGAAAAGTGCATGCATAACCAACTAATGCTCTATCTAACCCAAAATAAACTACTCACAGACTCTCAACATGGATTCAGACCCCATCATAGTACAACCACTGCCCTCCTCTCTTTTACTGAAAACATTAATCTTAACCGGAATAATAAAAAAATATCCTCCGCCCTCTTCCTGGACCTATCGAAGCCTTCGATATGGTAAACCATCAGTTACTTCTATATACTTTAAAACCCTGTATCTAGATACTCCAGCCCTTGACTGGTTTCAAGCTTACCTCACTGGGAGACAACAAGCAGTAATGTGGCAAAACAAGCTCTCCTGCCTACTACCAAATACCATAGGAGTTCCTCAAGGTTCCATATTAGGGCCTCTCCTCTTTTCAGTCTTCATAAACGACATCCAAACAGTCATCCCTGAAGCCACCTGCATTCAATATGCAGATGACTCTACTATAATATGTTCCAATGCCTCTCTTGCAAATCTACTAACTACCACCCAACATAGCTTCACCAAAGTCGAAAACTGGTTTGCCAACTATCTCCTGATCTTAAATCCAAACAAAACCAAGTTACTTCTCTTCTACCCAACCAATAGATCTCCGACTGAAAACTTCACTATAAAATCCAATAATGGGACCATCATCTCCCCAGACACCTATACAAAGCTATTAGGGGTAAACATTGACAATAAACTCAGATTTGATATACATATCAACCAAGCCATTAAGTCAGTCAACAAGAAACTTGGGACCCTATATAGAATTAAAGCCTTCCTTACCCCGAATGCCAGGGCAGCCACAGCCCGTTCACACCTTCTCTCTACCCTACTATATGCCTCTCCTGTCCTCACTCACCTTAACAAATCTGATCTGGCCAAGCTCTCATCCTGCTATAATCACATTGCCAGGTTCGTTATAGGCCTACCCTACAGAACACACCACTGTACTAACCTGAAAAAGCTTGGATGGATAGAATTCCTCTTCACCAGTCCCAACTCATAGAGGCCTTCAAAATCCTTAAACAACCTGAGAATACCCCAGCACTAAAAACTTAATGACTCCCTACTCCAATCTAAGCTGCCTTCGCTCAGCAAACAGACTCCTTGTCCAAACAACTAAATCTCTCAACCTAGGTGGTGACGCTGTTGCCAACACCACTGGTAAAATATGGAACTCTCTCCCAAATAACATCACGCTTGCAACTTCTCTAAGTCAATTCAAAAATAGTCTAAAACTCCACTTCAAGTCACACTGGCTATGTCCTTGCTCAAACCCAGACTAGCTCTGTGCCATTAACTAAAACATAAACAACTAGCTAAGATGATAAGTACTTTGTATACTGTGATAAAGAAATATGTATCCTGTCTAACTCTATGTCATTATACTGCCTACCGTCCTTGCTAATATGTTGTTAATGTTGCATTTGTAGTAATCTCAGAAATAGTAATGGCAGTCTTGTACTTGTATGTAAATAGCCTATGTTTTTGTTAAGTTCTTTCAGCTCATTTACTGTACCTAATTATCAATGTAACTCTGTTGGAGCTTTTCTCCCCGGGCCTCCGCTGAAAAAGGACATGTATCTAGTCTGACCATCCCGGTTAACAAATGTAAAATAAAATAAATAAATAAAATTGTTGAAGCACCTTTTGATTTAATTACAGTATTCAGCCTTCTTGGGTGCACACCTGCCATCAATTAAAGAGACTTGGATTAACCCTAAATAAAGTACAGCTGTCCTAGTAGGATTTTCCTGACATTTACTCAGTTGCCTGCTACAGCAAAAGCCATGGTTCGCAGAGAGCTTACACACAATCAAAGGGATCTCATTGTTGAACGGTATCAGTCAGGAGAAGGGTACAAAAACATTTCCATAGCATTGGATATACCATGGAACACAGTGAAGGCAGTCATCAAAAAGTGGAGAAAATATGGCACAACAGTGGCGTTGCAAAGAACTGGACGTCTCTCCAAAATTGATGACAAGACAAAAACTGGTCAGTGAGGCTGCCAAGCTACCTACAACACTGAAAGAGCTGCATGAATTTTTTGCAAGTACTGGTTGTGTACTACATGTGATAATCTTCCGTATTCTCCATATGTCTAGGCTATGAGGTAGGGTTGCAAGACGAAAGCCTTTTCTTGCACAGAACATCCAAGCCTGGCTAAAATTTGCAAAATACATGTTATGTAGTCCTATCTCGCCTACATTCTTACCCTTGGGTTCGGAGCCGAATATCTGCTCCGACTCGGCCGATTTTACTAGCTCGAAGTCTTTCATTCACTTGGCTAAGCAGGTATCCCATGGTGCACTGCTCCATATCCCCAGATCTCGTTTGATGCTCGTGTAGCTCGGATGTGGTCTCTCTTGGCTGTGGCTAAGTACCCTCTTTTTTTCTTGTATTGAAGAAAGTTTTGATTGCTATCAAAAGCTATTTTCATAGCTATTCGTCTAAGTTGTCTACAGTTGTATATTTTTGTCGAGTTTGGGGATTGTTGTCTGGTATTCCTCTGGCTGTTCCCTCGGGCTAGGCCCGTTTCAGTTAGAGGGCCTAGTTCTCCTCGTTTTGCCTTTTGTGAAAGAACGGTCTAGACAGTTTTAAGTTAGAGGTTTGGACTTTTCCTTCCTCCTTGTGTGCTTTGTTCAATCCCTTGTTAAGAGCTTGTAGTTGGTTTTGTGTGTTGATCACTGTTTAGTGTTGGCTACTGTTAGCATCATTCCCGCCTCTTGGTAGTAGACGCCTGTGTGTTTTTTTTCTTCAGACTTGGTTTTGGGCTGTGGGCATTGTAATTAAAATGTCTAAGGATATCAAGGAGCACAAACCTTCGGGTTTTAAGAAGTGCTTTAAATGTGGATATAAAATGTCCATTACATATGGGCATTCCATTTGTGTTTATTGTTTGGGTGCCATCCATTTGCAGGAATCCTGCAGTTTTTGCCATGCATTCAGTCTTAGAGTTCTCCAAGAGAGAAAGAATAAGCTAATCTTAAAGGGACTATTGAAAACCTCTTTTGAAGAGGCTATGGATTCGGCTTCCAGTGGCAAGTCAAAGAAGAGATCTCCGGCTCTGTCAGCTTCATCGGAGCTGCCAGAGAAAATGTCAAAAACTGCAATCGACCTCCTCGGCTCTACTGTCCTTGGGGCCGCAGGAAGGATCGGTATTGACGTAACCGGCATCTGCTCCAATTGTATTGGAACCTCCTAGGAGCCGATCGCCCATTCTCAAACCAGCTTATCCTGAGAGATCGCATTCTCCATCCCTGTCCTCCAAATCCTCCAGGACCCTTTCGGATGTGGATGTTGATAGGGTGGTTCAGAGGCTCCTTCAGTCACCGGTTTTGGCAAAATTGTTTTTGGCTCCGGCCCAGTCAGCTCCGGAGCCCTTCCCGACCCAGTCTTCGATCATTCCTCCGCCGAGCGCATCTCTGTCTTCGGAGCCAGAGTGTTCCGCGCCACATGATGTTTCTAGGCCTGCTCTGATGCCCCATTTGGCTCCATCGGTACCGACATTGGCTCTGTCCTCAGGGTTCGGGGCTCGGGATTCTTCGGTCAGGCCCGAGGGGGACATCTCTGGGCTTATTTCGGTTCCAAGCCTCCCTCTCGGTGCATCGGCTCGGGGAACTCCAACCCCCGTCATGGCCTTGGAGACTTTGTCGCTCCTCTGATTTGGGGGGGGGGGGCGGCCTTCGAGGCTATGCGGACTGCTCTGGCCAGATCGTCAGCTACATCAGACGGGTCGGTCACTCTGTCCCCCACCACTCTGGTGAGAGCTTCTGATCACCACCCATGGACAGCAGAGCACCAGGGCCTAGGGATACCCCCATGAGTGGTCCCCAAATTTCTGAGGGCCCTTCAGAGTTCATGCCTGAGGAGCCCCCCAGAAAGAAAACGTGCAAGAGGAAGCACATAGACTCCCAAGATGAGTTCCTCACCTCTGATACTGACCTGGAGGAATCGGAGGGGTCCCCCAAGTCATCCTCTGATGATGTTTCCTTCTCCGATATCCTGGAGATATTGAAACAAAGAGGTGACTGGCCTTCTAAAGCCCCTTCCAAGGAGGAGTCAGCATTCCTTAAGGCTTTTGGTGCTCAACCCTCCGCCTCCTGGGTGTTTCCACCCTTCGCTGAACTTCTTGACCTGATTTGTCGAAGAGTGTGGGAGAACACTGATTCCATGTTGCCCGTGCCCAGGCATCCCAACAAATTTCTTTCCGCCCCCCAGGGCAAAGGGTTTCTATCTAAAGGAGTCCCTGTAGATGCCATGGTGGTGGCGGCAGCCACCCAGAAGGAAGTAGCAGAGTCTTCTTCATCCGTCCATCCTCCTAACAAGGAGTCTAGGACCATGGATCGGTACGGGAAGCATACCCTTTCATCAGCAACCTTTACATTACGGTCGCTGAATTACCTGTCTTACTTCACTCTGCTCCAGAGAGATCTCCTCAAAGAGTTAGGAGATACTCTTGCGGGTAACGTTCCTGAGGCGGTGGCTCAGATGGTTAACGCCCAGGTCTCTACCCTCAACTCCATTGTCATCTCAACCATGCGGCTCATTTCGTATGCAGCTGAGGGAGCAAATAGGGCAGCAAGCTCAGGGGTCGCCCTTAGAAGGCAAGCCTGGCTGCGCCTCTATCACTTTGCGGAGGCCTTCAAGTCTTCCTTCACTGACGCCCCCTTTGATGGTTCCTCCTTGTTTGGGACCAAAGTGAAAGACACCCTCACCAGGTGCGAGCAAGAGGGAAAGACTGTTTGCCGTAGGGGTCCGTTTTTCCCTTCCTTCTATGCCTTATCCCAAGGCCCAGCGGCGGGGGGTGGGGGGGTGGTTGGGGGTGGTTCAAGAAATCAGAGTTTTTTTTCCTGCCGCACAAGGTGAACCCCCCTCCAGAGGTAGGGGAGGAGGAGGTTACTCAGGGAGATGTCGCCCCAGAGGCAAAGGGGTCCCCCACAATTCGGGAGACTGCAATTCCTTTCGTGGCTCTCCATACTCTCGTTCCTGAGGGTGTGCCCGACTGTGCTTATCCGGAGCCAGTCGGGGGTTGAATTTCCTTATATCTGGAAGCCTTTGAAAGCATTACCCAGGACCGATGGGTACTACGGATAATTTCCGGAGGTTATATCATTGCATTTTCATCAGAACCCCCACCAATCAGAAAAATCCCAGACATACCACCCAGTCAAAGGGATCAAGCAGCCTCAGAGGTCTCACAGCTGCTAAGAAAAAGACCCATCCAGTGTGTCCCCTCAGACCAAATCAGATTAGGGACTTACTCAAGATTCTTTTTGGTGCCGAAAAGAGCAGGGGACCTGAGACCCTTAATAGATCTCCGCCAACTGAACAACTACGTACACAAGTCCAAGTTCCATATGGTCACACTACAGTCGATTCTCCCCTTGTTGGGAGAGGAGGTATGGATGTGCTCCGTCGACCTCAAGGATGCTTACTACCATGTGAAAATGGACAGAGCATCCAGGAGTCGCCTACGCTTCCGGCTGGGAGCCAGTCATTTCCAATTTCGAGCCCTGCCCTTTGGTCTCACCACAGCCCCCAGGGTGTTTACCAAGTGTATGACGGTGGTGACGGCTCACTTGAAACATCAGGGATTCCAGGTGTTTCCATATCTGGATGACTGGCTCCTTACCGCTCCCACCAGGCATCAACTAGTTCAAACCAGGGACGCTACCATCAATCTATGTCACCAGTTGGGTATAACAATAAATTGGGAAAAATCTGCCTTATTGCCCTCAGTGTGTCACCTTTATAGGAGCAGAATTAGACACCATTCGAATGCGAGCATTTTTACCGCAGGAAAGGGTCAGAGTATTACAACAACAGATATACATGCTGATGCCCCTGAGACAAGCGAAGGCAAGATGGGTTCTCCGGCTCCTGGAGACCATGGCAGCAACAATCATGTTGGTCCCTCTAGCGAGATTACACATGAGAATTCTCCAATGACTCCTCTTTGTTCAATGGTCTCTCCAAAGACTTCCACTGTCTCATCCCATCTTACTCACGGACAGATGCAAGCAGGACCTCGGTTGGTGGCTGTGCACCAACAATTTGGACAGGGGAAAGCCCTTCATTCCACCCATCCCGGTTGTCACGGTGACCACGGACGCCTCCAAGATGGGGTGGGGGCCATCTTGGCAGGACAGTCCAAGGTACGTGGCAAGAACACGAGATACATCTGCATATAAACATCCTAGAGATGAGAGCAGTGCTTCTTGCATTGCAGGCACTTCAGAGTGTTCTTCCTCTAGGGACAATTGTGATACACTCAGACAACATGTCAGTAGTGTGGTATCTAAACAAGCAAGGGGGAACCAGGTCTTACCCTCTGTGCAGAGAGGCCATGCAAGTGTGGCATTGGGCAGTAACTTCCCAACGGTTTCTGGTGGCAATGCACATTCCGGGGAAGTTCAACGTGATTGTGGACAGACTAAGCAGAGCTATCCTGATGCCTTACGAGTGGTCTCTGAATCGCCTGGTTGCAGAGCGAATCTTCAGCAGATGGGGTCTGCCTTGCTGCAACCTTTTTGCCAGCCCCCTCAATGCGAAATGCAGCAACTACTTCACGCTGATCCTGCCACAGGGGGAGTCACCCAGGGATGCTCTGGTTCACGATTGGCCCTCCGGTCTGCTTTATGCTTTCCCTACATTTCCCTTGCTGTCGAAGAATGATGCTGATTGCTCCACACTGGCCTCGCCAAGTTTGGTTCCCCTTTCTTCAGCAATTCACTGTGGACACTCCTTGGACTCTGGACCCTCAACCAGATTTACTGACACACATGTCATGACAGTTCCACCCCTCCCTGATGACCCTCCGGTTGACAGCCTGGCTACTCCACTTCCATCGTTAGTCAGACTTCATAATTTCTCCCCGGAAGTGGTTCATATATTATCGTCCTCTCATAAACCATCCACTAGGAAAATTTATTGTAGTAAGTGGAAAAGATTTTCTATCTGGGCACATTCCAGAGGCATTGATCAGGGTTCCGCATCAGCCACCATCAAAATTCAACTGGCAGCGATCTCTAATTTCCACGTAGCGAATGAGCCTAGTCTCATGGCGCATAGACTCTGCAAGACGTTCCTGAACGGTACTCTGTTGCTCTGTCCCCCGGTGTCCAAACCTATCATGCCCTGGGATCTCAATTTTGTTCTACAAGCCCTTACTTTACCACCTTTTGAGCCTGCAGCTACGTGCGAATTGAAATTCTTGACCTGGAAAACAGCCTTCTTAACAGCAATCACTTCAGCAAGGCGAGTTTCAGAAATTCAAGCCCTCTCTATCAAACCTCCATATTTAATCTTCCGTAAAGAGATAGGGTCTCTCTCAGCTGAAATCCTTCGTGGCTTCCTAAAGTGGCTTCCGTGTCTAACCTAAATCAGTCCATTGAGTTGCCTGTTTTCTTTCTCCACTTTTCTAACAAGGCAGAATTTAGATTTCACCAGTTGGATGTACATAAACAATTACGCTTCTATCTACACCGAACTAAAGATATCCGGAAGTTGGACCAACTTTGTTTTTCAGAAAACCGAATGGGTTCCCCGGTATCCAGAGTCACACTGTCTAGATGGATATCTAGTTGTATCTCTTTCATCTATCAAGCAGGAGGTAAAGATCTGCCATTTCCGGTCAAGGCTCACTCTACTCGGGCTGTTTCCACATCCACAGCCTAACAAGCCAGATTGTCAATGGTTGATATATGTGCTGCAGCTACTTGGGCTTCTCACACATTTGTTTCTCATTACAAATTGGATGTGGTCTCCAGGGGCAGGTTTCCTGTGTCTCCACTGTCCTCAGGAGTATTTTCCTATGAGCCACCCAGGATGTAGGTGCTAGGGATGCTGTCCCACGGGTAAGAATGTAGGCGAGATAGGACTGCGTAACATCAAGAAGTTATGTACTCGCCATAACGTTCGATGTATGTAGTCAATGTCGCCTCACATTCTTACTTACCCTCCCACCTTCCCCCTTCCTGGAGGATTTGGAGGTTACGTTGTCATCTGCAGAGTTCCCTTGCTTAGCTTATTCTTTACCTGGATGTGATGTGTGCATGGAGTATAAATGAGTTTTGCAGCAAACTAGATCTGGGGATATGGAGCAGTGCACCATGGGATACCTGCTTAGCCCAGCCAATGAAAGACTTCGAACTAGTAAAATCTGCCGAGTCGGAGCCGATATTTGGCTCCGAACCCACGGGTAAGAATGTGAGGCGAGATGGACTACATACATCGAACATTATGGTAAGTACATAACTTCTTGATCAGGTCTCCCAAAAGTGTGTGGGAAAATGTGTTATGGTCTGATAAGACCAAGGTTGAACTTTTTGGCCACAATTCCAAAAGGAACGTTTGGTGCAAAAACAACACTTTGCTTCACCAAAAGAACACCATCCCCACGGTGAAGCATGGTGGTGGCAGTATTATGCTTTGAGGTTGCTTTTTTCAGCTGGAACTGGGGGTTTAGTCAAGGTGGAGGGAATTATGAACAGTTCCAAATACCAGTCACTTTTGGCCCAAAACCTTCAGGCGTCTGCTAGAAAGCTGAAAATGAAGAGGAATTTCACCTTTCAACATGACAGTGAACCCCAAGCATACATCTAAATCGACAAAAGAATGGCTTCACCAGAAGAAAATTAGTTTTGGAATGGCCCGGCCAGATCGCAGACCTATACCCAATAGAAGATCTGTGGGGTAACCTAAGAATGTGCACAAGAGATGCAGTTGCCATCTGACAAATTTGGAGTGCTTTTGCAAGGAAGAGTGGTCAAATATTGCCAAGTCAAGATGTGCTGTGCTTATAGACTCCTACCCAAGAAGACTGAATGCTGTAATTAAATCAAAAGGTGCTTCAACAAAGTATTAGTTTAAGGGTGTGCACACTTATGCAACCAGCTTATTGTACGTTTTATTATATTTTTCCCCCCAACAGATTTGATTGTTTTTCAATTCAATTGTACAGGTTATAGGTCACATTAAAGGTGGGAAAGTTTTGAAATGATTTATTGTGGTCTCATTATCACAAAAACTAGGCATTTTAGCAGGGGTGTGTACACTTTTTATACCACTGTAAAACATGTAAATCTATCTGTGTTGTTTCATCAGAAGTAAAACTTGCGTATTGTAGCAAGCTGTACTAAAATCTGTAAGGCAGGAATGGTAGTCATAGGTGCATTATGTAAGTGACTGCCCAGGGATAGTTTTGTAAACGTTTGTCAGTAACATTTGAAGAGGTTTGAGATGCTGAGTCATAGTCAAGACTTGGTAGTCATTTTATTGTCTCGGTCTGGCTTTGTATATTGCACTAGAATTCATTTAGGGTAGATGCCTGATGTTTGCTCAGCTTAGAAAGCATAGCACATAATTAGAATATGTTTTTACTGAGTTGTCACTTCAGATGTTTAAAAAAACAAAATTTGTCTAGGAGAGGCAACATTTTTTCACAGTGCAAAAGTGTTTAATTGGCAAAACTTCCTGCTCTGACATGGACAAGAAGTTCTGGATTCACCATTTGTTGCATTAAAGTTCCAGTAATTAGAATTGCAATATTTGCATTTTACAGATGGTTTCCCAGTTGTCATTACTTGAAAATTTTGTTAAGCAGCTTGTAAGGGTAAATGTCATGCGACCTTTTTTATACATGGGTACCAAATATGGGGATTTACAGGTGCTTCACTGTCATAGTGTGGCATACTGCATTATTCCACATTTCAGTTAGTGTGATAATGACTTCAGATTGGCTGGAGTCTGCAGTACATACCTAGAATATATATTTGCAGATTTGTTTTTTAGATGTTGAGTCAAAAAACATTTGTTTCTCCTGAATATGGAAGCTTTTTGTCAATGGTTTTATGATCTCACCACAACCACCAGAATTTAGTTCTCTTCAGGAGTGAAATAAATAATGTACATGTTTTTATGCCAGGACTCGCCATCTTAAATACATTCTGTAGCTGAGGGTCATGACACATTATTCTGAGAAATTTACTAGCATATTTCAAGCAGTTTTGGTTCTGTATTGCTAGGTATCACTAGTAGTATTTTACATCTATTTACTGTTTGTTGCCTTTTTCCTCCCCTTTTTTCTCCTCTAACATGGGCATTTTACATAGTTTTGGGCTGGCAAGACCGTGTTTATCATAAACATTTAACTAGATGTTCTTCGTGTTTCACTGTTTCAGTAATTACATTTGGGTAATCTGCTGGCAGGTTGCCCTCAGTCGGCCTGAATTCCAAAGTCTTGGGTCCTGCCTCAGTTGCTGTCTCCTCTTCCATGACGTCAGGTCGTCAGGGGTATAAAACATGCAGCCGACGACATTTTCTTTAGTCTTTCTTGCCGCGTAGTGCCCGAAGCAGAAGCATTTCGCAAGTGCCGGTTGGCCGACTACTGAAATATTCGAGTTTGAGTTTCAGAACCGAAGTCTTCACTAAAGCCAAGTACCCCGTTGGGGAAACTTTTTTCTTGCTCCATACCGATGTCAGAAAAAGTTAATTGTATTACTTGTGGGAAGCAAATACCTCATAAGGATTTCTATTTATACTATATTCCTTGCCTAGGCCCTGATCACAACATGCCTGGCTGTCGGTTTTGTGATAGATTTAACCAACGCACTATTAGGCGTCTGTATATTTTTGCCTCAAAGTATTTTGGAAACAGATTTAACTACCCAGAAATGTCATCGGATAGCAATCCGACTATCGGAGTGCATAAAAAACGCAAAGAAAAAGACAGAGTAAGGCAGTAGAGATCCAAAACCGACGAAGCTTCTCCTAAGCCAGTCGCCGGTTTGCCAGTACTCAGTGAGGCACTTTCGCAGCCCCCTGACACCCGCTACCTTCGTCGCAGGCCTCTACAGACACACATGTGGAGTCCGGCATGCCGCAAGATACTCAAGGTATTGGACCGACAGATGCATCTCCCTCAGGTGGGTCCAAAGCCGCTGAGTAGGCACCAGCTTCTGAGGGTGTATTCAGACCTCAACATTTGTATATCAAACCGACGACAGTTGCAAAACCAAAGACAAAGGCAACTTCTAGAACTAACAAACTGACGCATGAGCCACGTGCACAGGCCTCTATGCCTAAAAAACAGATAATCAAAATGGCAGAAGACCTTATTACCTTGATCAGGTGTACCCATCCCTCTCCAGATAAGAGGCCTAGGCAAGACACTGATTATGAATCTTCAGATCAGGTTTCTATTTTTTTCTGATTCCTCTTCTGATCAGGAATTATCTATACCTCCCTATGAGGATTCTGATGCAGAGGAGTCTATACCATCTGCATCTCCTCCTGAGGATTATTCATTTGGAGAAACCTTGCATACTTTGAGGGAGCATTTTCACTGGGAGTCAAGACTTCTCAGAATCAAAAAAGAGGCTCAGGGATTTCCTTCTCCCTCAGCACAGGCCTTTAGCCATTCCCCCTGTTTTAGACATTGTGGATGATGTGTTTTCAGAGTCAAGCTTGACCCCTGACTCCTTACCTCCGGCTCTCAGTAAGCCTGACAGATATTACAGGGTCCCTGACTCACATAAATTTTTATTTAGAAACCCTGCTGCTGATCCTGAAATTATTTCACCGGTCCAAAGGGAGGCAAGGCCTCAACAGCAAAAAATCCTACCACCTCTGACAGAGATTCAAGGGCACTGGACAGATGGGGAAGAAAGGTTTATACATCTGCAACCTTGGCAATCAGTGCCTTAAACTGTCAATTTCATATGCTTAAGTACCAACGTTATGGGATTGCTGAAACAGAAAGTGATGTTGATTTCTGAATGTGCAGAAAATAAAGAATTGCAAGAGTTATTGCATGCAGCTGAACAGGTTGGAAAGCATACTTTGCAACGTGGTTTTGACTCCTTAGAGGTTTCCTGCAGGGCTGCAGTTATTGGATCTGTGATTAGGAGGCATACCTGGCTAAAGGAACAAAATTTGCCTGATCATGTTAAAGCTAAATTGCTAGATGCACCTTTACAGCATGATTCTCTGTTTGGTATCAAGTCAGAAGAGGTTTTAAAGAAAATGGAAGACAAAGCTAAGTCTGTGCAAACTGTTAGACTTCTTACTAGTGCAACCACCAAGATTCAGTAGACACTGGCCTACAAAAAATTGGTCCTTTCCTGTGTCAGACAGAGCTCAAAGGGGCAAATCCAGATGCCCTAAGGGTTCCAGATACCAGGCGCAAGATACATACAGGTCAAAGCAATGGGGTGCTTCTACCTCCAAATTTTTTATTTATTTATTTTTATTTTACATTTGTTGACCAGGGTAGTCCGACTGGTTGCATGTCCATCTTCAGCGCAGGCCTGGGAAGAAAAGCTCCAAGGGTAAGCAGATATAGCATTACATAATACCAGCATTACGTTACAAACAGACTATTTACAGAGATTACTTAAGTAAGCAAGTTAAACAAGTTCCACAGGTTAGAGTTAATCTGGAGGAGATGAAGCGCAAACCTACAGAAAACAATCCCAGTGACTTCCCTCTGCCTACACCAAGCACTTATCTTTTGGCAGCACCCATAGGGGGAAAATTAGCACTCTTTGCTCAAAATTGGCAGTTAATAACCCAGGGCAAGTGGGTACTAAACATAGTATCACAGGGATACATATTCCATTTCCACACTCTGCCAATGGCAAATGGTTGGCCAGATCTGCCAAAAAATCAATGGGCAGAGGCACAGAAACAGATTACGTCCCTCATGGATATGGGGGCCATTCAGCCAGTACCAGAACAGGAAAAAGGACAAGGTTTTTACTCGACTGTTTTTGGTACCCAGAAAGGACAAGGTGTGGCGGCCAATACTGGATTTATCGGTTATGAGCAGATACCTGGACATTCCAAAATTCAAAATGCTGACTTTGCAGCAGCTTCTGCCCATGCTTGGCTGGTGACATTAGACCTAAGAGAGGCATACCTGCGTGTCCCAACAAGACAATCGTGCAGAAGATACCTCAAATTCAAGGCTGGCTTAATGCATTACCAATTCTCTGCACTGCCCTTTGGCTTATTTACTGCGCCCAGGGTCTTTACAAAGTGCCTGGCACCAGTAATTGCATTTTGCAGACAAAGAAGTATACAGATATATCCTTACTTGGAAAAATGTCTCATTCAAGCAGAGAAGAAGGGCATTCTTCTTCGACACCTGGCGTTTGTGAAAAGGCTTCTAACATGCCTAGGGTACACAATAAACGAAAAGAAAGCACAACTGGTACCCTCTCAAAAGATAACATTCCTGGGTGCAAGCTTGAATACAACTGCCCGGATGGCTTACCTCACACCAGACAAGCAAAGGCAACTGACTACTTACTTCAAATTGATGGCAACAAAAACCCAGTTATCTGCAAGACAAATTTTGCAGGCTCTGGGCTTCATGGCATCCTGCATCCTACTGACTCCATATGCAAGACTGCATATGAGGAAACTTCAATGGTACTTAAAAAGTTTATGGAGTCAACATTCTCACAGTCTGGAAGCAATGATTCCTCTCATTCCCTGCCTACAACAGGAGTTTCTATGGTGGGCAAATGCATGTCACCAAAACATGGGACGGGCCTTCACTCTACCTCCTGCCAGCCAAATCTTAACAGACTCATCAGATTATGCCTGGAGGCCCACATGGCAGGAAGATGCATTCAGGGCATATGGACGCCAAAACAAAATGCATCTACATATCAACCAGAAAGATGCTAGCTGTTCAAAATGCCCTAACAGCCTTCAAGGACTTACTTCATCCAGAGCAACTACTGCTAAAGATGGGACAACACCACGGTTATGTGGTATATAAACAAGCAAGGGGGCACACACTCATACCCCCTTTGCAGATTAGCCATGGCACTGTGGGACACAGCTTTGACCTACCAAATACATCTTCAAGCTCAATTCCTGCCAGGAAAGCAAAGTACTCTGGCAGACGATTAACTAAATCCCCAAGTCTTCAGCATGATAACAGAGAAATGGGGGAGCCCATAGCTCTATTTGCCTCTTCTCAAAATTATCAATTGAAAAGATTCTGTGCAAGGACTTATCACAGACAAGCATGGAAAGTGGACGCCCTATCCTTTAGTTGGAAAAACCTATCAGTTAACGCCTTTCCTCCTCTGCCTCTTCTCCCCAAGGTCCTCCTAAAAGTCGGACAAGAGATACCAAAGATGATACTAATTGCCCCAGACTGGCCCCGCCAATGCTGGTGCCCAATCCTAAGGAACTTGTCTCAATACCCAGCTTGGACCTTACCTCAAAGACCTCAACTACTGTCCCAGCAAAACAATCAGATCCTGCACAATCAACTGCAGACACTGAACCTGGCAGCATGGCTGATCATGTAGTTATACAAACAACACCTCTCAGTAAAGCTGTGATGGATGTCATTTTGGAAGCCAGAAGGCCTAGTACTAGAAAATCTTATACTGACAAATGGAAGAGATTCTGTGCTTGTAATCATGCACAAGGAACTGATACATCAGAACCAAATATTCCTCAGATATTACAATACTTAACTGAGATGCTTGACAATGGCCTACCTTTCTCGTCAATCAAAATCCATGCCTCTGCCATTTCGGCTCATTACAATACAGAGCCACCAATCTTTTCTCATCTTTTACTAAAACAGTATCTTAGAGGAGCCAAAAATTTAAGGCCTCCTAGAAGATCACCATTACCTGCATGGGACCTCAATTATGTGTTGGAAAAGCTCACCCTGCTTCCATGAGAACCAGCTGCTACCGCTGATATAAAGTTCTTATCTTAGAAAACAGCTCTGCTACTAGCAATTACTTCAGCAAGAAGAGTTTCAGAGCTACAGGTCCTCATGGCTTTAGAGCCTTCTATCATATTTTACCCAGACAGGGTGTCTCTGAGGACAAATCCTACATTTATGCCCAAGGTGGTTTCCATTGTGGCTCTTAACCAAACAGTTCATCTGCCAACCTTTTATCCAAATCCGCAGAACAAGGGGGAGAGAATTCTGCATTCCTTGGACGTACACAGCTAAGATTCTACTTGAGCATAACTAAAGCTCTAAGAAAAACTGAGCAATTACTGGTGACATATGGTGCAGGATCAGAAGGAAAGGCTATTTCAAAACAGAAGTGGATAAGCCGCTGCATCCGTTTCTGCTACTTACACCATGGTAAACCTGTGCCCAAGGGCAGTAGGTCTCATTCCACCAGAGCTGCAGCTACTTCAGCAGCCTTTCTCAGAGGAGTACCAACCAAAGACATTCTAGAGGCTGCTACTTGGAATTCTGTTCACACCTTTACAAAGCATTATCATTTGCCTCTCTACTCTAAGTCCAGGGCAGGCTTTGCCACTGCAGTTCTGCAGGGCCTTATAGCCACGCCTAATGCTGTTTAGCTCCAGCCTCCCAACCATAGCTTTGGGATTCTACCCAAATGTAATGACTGCAACAGTGAAGCATGAAGAACATAGTACAGTTGTGTACACTTACCATAAATGTAGATGTTCAAGTGTATTCACTGTTGCAGTCCAAGTTACCCTCCCGCCATCCCCCTCTCATTCTGGAGTTTATCTTTCCTTCTCTGTCTTCTACAACCTATGTGGTGTATTTGCTTGTAGATGAAGGTAAAGTTTATATTGATGCATGTATATGTGTGTATATATATAAATATTTTTTTTGCTACCTTTTTGGGGGCACCTGACATCTGGGGCAAGAAAAACTAAAGAAAATGGCATTGGCTGCATGTTTTATACCCCTGACTACCTGACGTCATGGAAGAGGAGACAGCAACCGACGCAGGACTCAAGACATTAGAATTCAGGCCGACTGAGGGCAACCTGCCAGCAGATTACCCAAATGTAATGACTGCAACAGTGAATACACTCCAACATCTACATTTATGGTAAGTGTACACAACTGTACTTTTTTGTTCAGTCCTCTCTGACCATTGACTTCCCTGCCACTGTTTTGACCCATTCATTTCCTAATGGTTGAGAGTCTTACAAAGCCATTCATTCTCATGTGGTTGAGGGTCAGGTAAACTGTGAGTAATGCCATCATCCATTTTGGGGATTGGGTTTTCTATTTATAACCCAGCTTTTCCCCATGCATGTCTGTAGACATCCAGTGTGTTGGCATACAGCGATAACCTGTAAGGGGTGTGTCATCCATTTTTGAGAAAAACTCAATACTCTACAGCCTTGCCCCCTCCCCTTATGACATATGCCTGTATCTGCTGTGCAATTTCCACTGAGAATTCTAATGTCAAGTGTTCTCTCTAGATGGGTGTACAACACTTCTGAAGGCATAGCCTCATCATCGTATCATTCCTGCACCAATTCCTCCATTGCCCAGGCAGCTAACTGGACCCTTGTTGACTGTTTTGTATCAGAGTTGGCTCTGAATCATGTCATTAGTGTGATCTTATGAAATGAGAACAAAAGAACTTTCTTAAAAAAATAAATAGATTGTCATTTTCAGTGACAGTGAAATACGCATTTTTCTTGTTCTGATAGACTTGAATGTATTTAACATTATTTTGTGTGCTATTGTTAATGACTGATAAGTCATGTAATGTTTGTTATAAGCTTGACTGCTCAAGTGTATTGTCCTGAAAATATTTTAAGACTATGTTGAAGCAGTAGAGAAAGACCAAGTGTGTGCGTCACTTGCCGGTACCCTCAAATTCAGGCCTGAATGGGCTTTTGAAATTGACAAAGTGCAGCATTTACAAGTCAATGGAAAACAGAAGTATATATTTCAGTTTGCTTAATGTTCTTTAAAGTGAAAGAATGTAGTAGATGTTGGCCACAACTTAATATGGTGAAAAGCAAGGAATATCTACATTACAGCTCTTACTGCACATGGACAAGATTCCAAGGAGAAAAAATTAATAAAAAAAAAGTTTGCTCAGCTATTTTTTTTTTTCCAAAGCAGTCTTACCAGCCCTTGTTAGTCTTGTTTATACAGTTGTGTGGAAGGGGGTTATATTTTACATCACCCCATATGTAAAGTACAGTTTTGACCACACTAGTATGAGGACCAACAAGGCTGTTAGAAGCAACAGCCTTTCAGGTGACCTTTTGCATGCCTGATTTTAAATGAAGTAATAGCTAAGGTGTTCCATGGTAGTTTTGCAAAGTATAGAGTTAACTTGTATGTTATTTTGAAGTTGTGTTGAGTAGAAAGACAAAAGGGACTCGGAATTACTATTAATTACAATTGTACTAAAGAACGTTTGGAGTTGATCAGTAGTGTACCTAGTGCAGTTTCCTGTCATACTGATTGCAAGTACTTGTTTTAGGGTGTTGTAGTGAACAAAACACAAATTAAAGGTCATGCTGCTAAATGATAGGAGTCTAAACATGAAACCGCACTCATTGCAAGCATTCCTAACCCTGGAAAATGCTGACATCTGTGCAGCTAAACTCTTGGCTAGGTATATAAGGGCCTCAGGTCCAGTAGCCTAGTAACTTGCTATGATCCTTTAAAAAAAAAATCAGGAGTTGGGTAAATTTTCCATCTTTCTCCAACATTGCATGCTACTAATAATCTACATTAAAAAATAGCTTATCCTTATGATGCAATTATTTTGGAAAGTGTTACTTGTTCACTGTAAAACTTGTTATTAAATCAAGTTAAGCATATCCCTTTTTCCAGTTAATAGGACAAAAGTCAAATATGTATTATTAAAAAAAACTGATCTAAGGCAGTTGCACAGCTAAGGCATATCTATGTTTAGTTATATGCTTTAGTTTAAACATTTTTAAAATATTCAAAATAAGGGTTTATTGGATTTCTTTATATTCATAATGTTGGCCCCTCGAGATTTACAGCAGTAGAGGAAGATCTGGATTCTTTGGTCAAAATTTTTAAGAGGGGCCTTCCCTACCAAGAATCAGTATCAGAGTATATGCAAAGAGAAAGGCATGGGGGACTGATAAGTGAAAGACCTACTTTGGTAGGTTTTTTAGTTGAATCAAGAGCAGAATCTGGTGTGAAAAAAGGATAATTAGTAGGGGATATAAAATATTGCACGATAAATGTAACAATCTGCTACAAGAGGTTAAAGATTGGATATTGGAAAAGGAATTTACAAGGGAACAATGGGAGGACATACTATGTCTCTCAGGTATGTAACAAAGTCCAGAAGGTTTAGCATGTTTGCTTGCAAGTGTTTACATAGGTATTTTTATTCCCCAGGTAGACTATAAAGGATTTTCTCATAGACAGATAATTATTGGAGGCGCAAGGAGGAAGAAAGTGGCAACTGGGAACATGTTTTCTGGGAGTATTAGTTGGCAGATTTTAAAAATTTCGTATAGTATAATTTGTCAGACATATTGAGGGACCAAATGTCTGTAACTAAGGAAATGATTAATTTGAGATGAGACTCTGGGCCTGAATTGCGTAGCTGCAGTAAGACCTTAAGTTTAATTCTGTTGGCTGCCAAAAAAGCAATTTGAAAATGCAAATCAAAATCTAAGCCAACTAGGTTTGAAGTATGCAGTATTGTTTAAAAAAAAAGTTAATAGAACTGAAAATAGGATCTTTAAGAAGCAAATTGTATATAAATAAATAGAATTTGTAAGAACAATGCAGTGGAAATAAGAAGTGTACACACCCCTGGTAAAAAGGCCAGGTTTTTGTGATATAAAAAATACGACCACAATAAATTATTTCAAAACTTTTCCCACCTTTAATGTGATCCATAACCTGTACAATTCAACTGAAAAACAAATCTGTTGGGGGAAAAATCTAAAAAAATAAAAAATGTACAATAAGCTTGTTGCTTTGTTTCCTTTCATCCTAGGTCTTTAGGAATGGCTGTGTCCAAGCAAACTATTTCTTCTTGAATTTCTAAAGCCATTTCTTTTTAGTTACTCCTTTCATGATAAGAGCGTTCCTTCTGTTGCTCTTTCTACTGGAGCTGTGGCTCCTGTTGCTGCTTTTTTCAAGGGTTTGGATATTAGCTCTGTTCTTGAGGCACCTGCCTGACTGTGCATACATTTACCAAGCACTACAAGTTGGATGGAATTTCCAGAGCTGGTTTTACTAGGGCCATCCTTCACGGCTTCCTCGAGAGCTCTGATGGTCCTTCCTCCTCCTGATTCCGGAGCTGTGGCACTCTCCCTATTCTATTGAGTACTGCAGTAGTGAAGTGGAAGGACATAGTACAGTTGTGTAAAACCTTACCATAACAGTAGATGTCTTTGTCTTCACTATTACAGTATTCACTCCCTTCCTCCTACCTGTGGTCCATTTCTCTTCTGGCTGTACTGATTACCTGTCTCTTCCTTGGACTGGCATTCCTACCGGGGCTCTCAGTTTTGAGGATGGTACGTCCGGACGTCACTTCTATGCCCTAGGCTACATGAGGAGTATACACGTGACACATGGCATACATTGAAGTAACGCAAAGGATTTGGTGTACTGGCTGGATGTTGGGCCTCTCTTGGCAGGGGATCCCTATTGTAATGAATATTTAAACAGTGAAGAGAAAAGGGCGTCTACTGTTGTGTTAAGATTTTACACAACTGTGCTCTTCATAGCAGTGAGCTTGGAGAGGAAAGGTGAGAGTGACCAGAAATTCTGTCTGGTGCGAAGGGAGTTGAGCCTTTGCAAAAGAAAGAAATAGATAATGCGTGGGCATGCAAGCTTGGAGGATAGGTGCCTGTTTGCAGAGGGAAGGGAGATGTGTATGTTCAGAGTAATGTGAAGGTAGCTGAACCTTCACAAAATTCAGAAGTTCATTTCCAGGAGCAATTATTCAGAGAGGAGAACGAGGAATAGATTCAATCAGGAAGGTTGCAGGATGTTTATCTACAGGATTTAATCAATTTTAATAAACAAAAGTGAGCCAGAAAGTGAGAAGAATTTTGTGAGGAGATATTAGAAGTAATAAAAGTGGAGAATTCATATGCAGAGATGGTGAAACGGGGAGAGAGAAGAGAATAAGACAAAATTAATAAGAAAGGAGGATTTAGTAAGAATCAAGTTGTAAAGGAGAAGAGCTTTACAGTTATGCCATTTGGGATAACATAATGGCACAAGCATTTCACCAAAGAGGTAAGAGCATTTATTCATATTAATAGACATGTTTTGTGACATTTAAGTCGAAAAATCTTTAAATTTTTTGCATACTGCATTTAAAGATGTTATGACATTACCATAATTTATAATTGAGGTTTATGGACTGGGGGTTGGGAGTGTAATATATTAAAAATGAGAAATGAAAAAATAGTGCGTATTCAGAGTGTTATAAATGTAGAAGGAAGCAAAGGCACTGACATATTGGGGAAAACTTTTTTGTGGAAAATTTGATCATTTAATTAATTGTGATAAAACTAACATTTGTGATAAAGTGGGTCATGATGCAAGGAGATATGAATTGAAATGTTTTGAATGTGAAAAAAACAGGTCATTTATGGATGGATTGTAAGGAAAACACAAGAAAAGAAGAAAGGTGGAATTCAAGAAACTGAGCAAGAGAGAGAAATATAAAGAGCTGTCGGTGTTGGATAATAAGCCAGGAGAAATTGGAAATGTAAAAGATAGAAATATAGAAAAAGAAGAGCAAGAAGTAATGGTAGAAACAAGCTATGAAGAAATTAGTTGGAATGGCGAAGGGAAGGAAAACTTCTCTTGGGAAAAGAGTAAAAGATGGGGGAAATTCAAAGGTTTATGTATGAAAGAAAATAAAGGGAAAAATAGTAGAATAAAGAGAAAAATAAGGAGGAGTAAAAGCAGAGCTGAGAATTTTGGGCAGTAAATGTGAATAGTATAAAGAATGTAAAGATTAGGGGTATTAGTGTTGTGTCACACTTGGTATGGTTATTATAGCAGAAGATACAATAATTTTAACAGAAGAGTAGAGATTACATGCAGAAATGTTATGGGGAGATTATTTGGAATATAGGAAAAGACATGCACAGGTATAGGAATGTTATGTAAAAGCTCGATAGGAATTTTACGTTTCCTTAATATTACTTAGGGTAACAGTTGTAGACCTGAGTTGGAAATAACAGGTTTATGGAATTATAGCAGTTTAAGAATATATGACAAAGAAAGAGAGGGAAATGTTTTAAAAAAAATTCTAGTAAGTGTGAACATGGATCTGATATTAGTGGGGGATTTTATTTGTAACCTGAGAGAAAAAGAGGGTGATGGTAAAATAATTTCAGAAATTAGAAGTGGAAAGATTGTGTGTGTGTGTGTGTGTGTGTGTGTGCGTGTGTGTGTGTGTGTGTGTGTGTGTGTGTGTGTGTGTGTGTGCGTGTGTGTGTGTGTGTGCGTGTGTGTGTGTGTGTGTGTGTGTGTGTGTGTGTACAATAAACAGTGGATTTAGAAGAAATAATTTTAGAACAGAGATTATTTCTGAAAGTTTGAATTATACAAGAAGGGATAAAAGCTGCAGGATTTTCAGATCATTTGGCAATTTGGATAGAGGTTCAAGAAAGAAAGATATTTGAAAATAGATAAAGATATTAAAAGATAAATGAGAAAGATTTAGATAAAGAAAGTATAGACTTGGTTAGGCAGTTATGGAAAGATTGTGTTGGTATGAGAGAGTTTTAAAAAAATGGACGTTTTGGTGGATAAGTTTAAGAATAAATGTAAAAATGTTTTTTTTTTTGAAATGGCAAAATCTAAAAAAAAAAAAAGCGGGGGGATGAAAAAATACAAAGTAATGATGCTTTTAGAGATTTATTAAGAAATAAGATTTTTTTTGAAAGCGAGAAGATGTATGAGATATGCCAAGAGAGATTCAAAAGAATATTTAAAGATTTTCTTTTACAAGGGAATGGGAAGAGGTGGAACCTTAGTTGAATAAAATTGTAAAAGAAAACCAAATGGGAGAAATAAGAAATGAGAGAGGAGAAGATGTTATAAGTTTAAAAGAAATGAATGTAATAAAGCAATATATAGAAAAAACATTTAAAGAAAATAGAAAACAAAAGTAGAATGTTCAAAAAGATAAAACAGGATAATGAATTAGAAAATGAAATAACCATGGAAGACATGAGTAAGCTGTTAAATAGCAAGCATCATGATTTCTTTATTTATATACATTATAGATATTTTATATATACATATTTTTATACATTAACATATGTAAAACATTTTTATATTTTGTATATTTTTCATACATTTTTACATTTCTGTTTTTACATACGTACTTGCATATGTTTATATATCTTGTTGCATATTGTATGGAAACATATATATATTTTTAGTTTCACATGGATTTAGGTCTTTCTTGATATAAGTGGTTATTATGACTTGAACTAACAGCATTGCAACAGTCACTATGACTACTCGCCTGATCTAAATGAATTACTTGATTGAATTTAATTAAGTGTAATTGGTTAGTATATTTAAAGACTGTTCTGTGATTAGTAAATGAAATCTGATGAAGCGTGCAGCGTTTGGTACGTGAAAGCGCTCATTCTTGTCTACAATTAAACTTTGGAATTTTATGTGCATCGTAGTGGTGGTCTTGTCCTGTATTTTCGTTATTGTTTGGTTTCTTTTCTGGAATCGAGACCTTTGGAGAGCAGCTGTACCTTGTTTCACTTTATTGCTTCCATTATTTGGTGTCAACAGCGATCACACTATGGAGCCTTCTAACATTTCTAATGTGGAACTGGACTATAATCCTGAACCTATGAATTTAAATCAGAAATGGAATGATATCCTTGAACCGGGCAGTAATCCTTTACTTACCCTGGAGCTACATCCACTTTCATTGCCACCTCCAACAGGTACTGTAAATAATCTAAATGAGTTTAATGATTTAAGCAGAGAATTAGAAAACAGCTTATATAAATTACAAAGACTCATTTGGCAGAGGCGACACATGGAGGCCAGTCTACATTTTCAGATTGTACCTCGAGGCATGAGAGTTTTGTGCATGCCTACATATGGAGATAGTCATCCAGAACTGCTTAATAGATGGCAAAAATTGAATTTAGAACTGAGCAATAATTATGTGAAATTATTGATGGACTATTTTTCACCTATTGAAGCTGAGCTCATGCGGAAGGTAGAAGCGTTGAATACAGATATACGAGCTCGCTTCAAGAATGTGATATTTATAAGAAAATTGGAGAATTTATATGCTCAAGTAGCTGCTTATAGTGATAGGCTACAACAAACAAAATATCGGAAGTTGCAACGGGACTATAGAGATTTCTCTGCAGGACAGGTTTTTGTCTGGTCGAAGAATAACTTAACGACCAGCCAGGCAACTTCTGATAATAGATATGCTGAAAAGCGTAGCTCTCCCTTTAATAATAATAAGGTTCCAAACAATGTTACATCGAATATTAATGAAGCTACTGACAGCAAGAATGTTACTGATTCTGATATGCCTACTGAGTCTTTAAGTGATATTTTACTTTTAAATATCACGTCATCAGCAGCTACACCACCGCCTAATCAGCAGGCATTAACCGAACAATAGGAAGCTAACGGTCTGGGAGCCAGACCGAAAGCGCTGAGTAAAGGCTCAGCAAGTTTTTTACCGTATCCAGTGAAACTCCGCAACCTTTCAGAGACAGGTCACACAGTCGGGGACGGAGGAAGCGAAAGTTCTCAGGAGGATTCCAGACCAACGAACGAAGAATCAGGAATTAAATCAATTGGTTTTCAACTTATCCAGGTTCGAACTTACTGAAGCAGACTATTCGTTGTTGAACAAAGGTTTATCTTTCATACCGTCACAGGGTAGTGACTTAAGTGAACTGTTGACGGATTTGCATCTATTTGGACGCACATTTGCACTTAAATTGTTTAACAATGATAATGTCAGGTCCGCACAAAATATGAATAGATTTAAATGTAAAAGTTCTTTTATGCCTCCATTTTCAGCCAATGTTGAATGTTTTATACAGTTATGTGAAAATGACTTGTATAACTATTTTAAAAAACATGAACGCAAATGTACTTATTTTAATTTGAACAGGGAGCAACAAGCATCTTTGTATAACCTTTCTAAAAATGTTGAATTAACCATCAAACCAGCTGATAAGGGGGGAGGTTTGGTATTAATACAGATGATTACCACATATCCATGACGGATATGTTGCAAGATATTAATACATATTTGAAGGTTGATTCTGAATATCTGACCAAACTGATTATGAGAGTATATGACAATCTCTATGACCTATTAATGTGCAGACAGGTTACACAAGAATTATATGAATACTTTTTGGTTGAATTTCCATTGGTACCTTATATAAAAGGGTTACCGAAGATGCACAAAGGCATTTTACCCCCCCCCCCCCCCCCAATGAGACCCATAGTGTGGCAGGTGATAGCTGGGTTACTGAGAGAATTTCCAACTATTTGGAAAGTTTATTGGGACCAGTAGTTAGAAACATACCTGTAATTCTTACAGATTGCTGTCAGCTTATTAATGGCATACTGGTGACGCTTGATGTAAAAAATTTGTTCACGTCCATTCCTAATGATTTTGGTATAGAAGCCATAAGGGAATATCTATGTACTTTGGAGAATTTTAATAATGGACAGGTTATTTTGATATGTGCACTTTTGGAATTAGTATTGTCCAATAATGTTTTTCTATATAGAGATGTACTGTATGCTCAAAAATGGGGGGGGGGTCGCCATGGGGGCCCCATGTGCAAATTCATATGCAAATCTTGTTGTACATCAATGGGAAAGGAAATTTATGTTTGACAGTGCATTTTTTAAGAAAGTTTTGCTGTATAGAAGATTTGTTGATGATGTTCTATTCTTTTGGCAAGGCAGTATAGAACAATTACAAGCCTTTATTAACCATCTAGGATCTACTACTGACTTTCTAAGATTTTCTCTTGAATTTTCATGCAATAAAATAAATTTCCTGGACATAAGTATAATGAAAGATAGTCAAGGCAATATTTCTACTACTTTACATAGAAAACCTTGCTGGAAAAATGCATTATTGCACTTTAGTAGCATGCATCCCAGATTTGTTTTTTGTAACATAGTAAAGGGACAATACCTTAGAATTATGAGGTTTTGTAAAGAAGATCTTAATAGGCAACAAGAACTCAATGCCATGTATACTCTATTGTCAGATAGGGATTATCCTGTTTCTATGCTAAGTAAAATAAAGGAAACTGTTATGGATGTCCCCAGGGATAATAGTAATTACATCGGGAGAGTCGCCAGTTATGCAGGAGGTAGACTGAATACAAATAGAGCTACTAAAATCACCTTTATTACCAGATACACCAATGATAATAAAAACATCGTTTGCATCATTAATAAGAATTGGAAGGTACTTATTGCTGACCCCAAGATTCAGACCATAATAATTTTATGTACTGAACATTATCATGATGAATTTAATAGCAGCATGATTAGGCATTATGATAGTAGGTACTTATCCTTGTAAAAAATGTAACATGTGCAAGTTTATTTCGAAGGAACAAGATTTTATTCATCCTATTATCAACTATAGATTTAAACCTAAGTTTCATGCTAGCTGCGAAGATGAAAATCTTGTATATTTAGCAACTTGCACATGCTGTTCAGCGTTTTATGTAGGGGATGACATCCAGGAAACTAAAAAAATAGGATATATAATCACATATATGATATAAAGAAAAATAACCAACAGAATGTATTGGCGAAACATACAAGTAGTTTTAAAGATCATATTTGTGAGTTCAAAGTATTACAATTGATAACCAAAAATAAGAGGGGGGAATAATAAGAATTACTTCGAATCTATTGAATTGTGCTGGATTTTCAAACTACGAGCGCATATAGAACCTGGTTTAAACCAATTCATTAGTATTAAGCCAGTATTAATTGCACGTAAATATTAAATAGCATCAGGAAACATAAGAATTATGCATACAAGTATATTTTTCGTCATTTATTTATTTAGTATTATTACTTTTACATGGCTTTTACCATCTCCATGAATGAATTGATATTTTTATTTTTATGAATTTATTATTATTTCATGATTTCTTTATATACATTATAGATATTTTATATATATACATATTTTTATACATCAACATATGTAAAAATTTTTTATATTTTGTATATTTTTCATACATACTTACATATGTTTATATATCTTGTTGCATATTGTATAGAAACATATATATATTTTTAGTTTCATATGGTTTTAGGTCTTTCTTGATATAAGTGGTTATTATGAATTGAACTAACAGCATTGCAACAGCCACTATGACTACTCGCCTGATCTAAATGAATTACTTGATTGAATTTAATTAAGTGTAATTGGTTAGTATATTTAAAGACTGTTCTGTGATTAGTAAATGAATGGTTAGTATATTTAAAGACTGTTCTGTGATTTGTAAATGAAATCTGATGAAGCATGCAGCGTTTGGCACGTGAAAGCGCTCATTCTAGTCTACAATTAAACTTTGGAATTTTATGTGCATCGTAGTGGTGGTCTTGTCCTGTATTTTCGTTATTAAATAGTAAGCACTGAATCAGCAACAGGATTGGATGGGGTAGAATATCTTAAGTATAAAGACATGTTAGAATGGCAGAAGTATTTCATGGAAGTGTTGAATGTTTAAATGAAGGTTTTCAGAGAGAAATGTGTGTTGGAGCTATGAATTTGTGGGAAAAAGAGGGCATTAAAAACTGGAGACTGTTGATATTGAATAATTGAGATTGTAAGATTTTTATGAAAATAAAAAGAGGTTGGAAAATTTAATGAAATATTGGAAGAAACTATTTGGGAAAAGGAAATAGAGAGTTATTGATTATAAGAGAAATTGTGGGCGATGCAATGAATAGGAATACAGAAGTTAAAATCATGGCAGGTGAGTTGAGTAAAGCATTTGACAAGATATAACATGAAATTTTATGGTAGGTAATAGAATACAATACAAGTGAGAAGATATCAAAAGTATTTGTTACAGTACATGGAAAAATGAAGTTAAAATGGTAGTTGGTAGGGTTGGTTAAGACAAGGATGCCCAGTGAGTAACATTTTATTTTCATTGGTTATGAATGCAATCATTAGCAAAATAAATACAGCATTAGAAGTAGCAAAATATATGACTTTAGAAGGGATTAAAGCACTAGTTATGTACCCTTATGAGGATGATACTGTTTTAATGACAAAGAATGAATGGAAGTAGCCATTAAGCAACTTCATAAATATTTGAGGACTATAGCTATGAGTATAAATAGGAAAAAAGTAAAGGTGTTGTAATGATAGTTAAACATAAGAAATATTCAGTTTAATGTGGAAGTAATAGAAATATTGGGTATACATTTTGGAAGGGATATAGTTAAATTGCAGCAATGGGAAGTTGTCATAAAAAAGTGTTTGATAAATTCTGTATTATTGGGAAAAATTGCATACTTGGCAATATGTATATGATCCCTATGCAATATGAAAAAAGAATTGATGTCTGTTGCGTTTCCATTTATATGGGAATCCATATTTTACCCAGTAAAAAGAGGTGCATTATATGTTAAAGAAAAAGGTTTGGGTGTAATAAATCCACTGGTTTATGTAGCTTCATTAAATCAGTATAAAGTGTTGATTTGGATAAAGGGGGAAAACAAACCATTAATAAGTATAATAAGAGGAAAATATGAGAAAATGTGGTGTATGATTAAATTTAGGAGGAAAACTGTGAATGGGGAAATAAGATCAGCAAGAAAAAATTATGGAAAATAAATTCTGTAGAACATGGTAGAAAATAATGGGATTCAAATATAATGAATAAATATTACTGTATTTGTACATGGGAAAAGGAGGAAGAAAAAAAAAAGGGGGCTACAGAAGTGAGAAAAGAATTGTGTACGAAGTATGTAGATTACAGCAATTTTCTGTGGAGATTAAAAAAAAAAAAATACCAGAGAAATCAAATATGCAGTATAGAAAAATAGAAGAAAGAAAATGCAATGATGGTGGTGAAGTTGAAACAGCCGAAAGTGTATTTTTAAGATGTAAAAGGATAAAGAATTTTGGGAATGTGAAATGTATTGGAAAGGGATTAAGCAAATGGAGGATATAAATATGGCTATGTTTGAATATGGATATTATAAGAATTTGAAAATTAATTTTCCGTTCCATATAGTCCATATTATATAACATTGAATGAGTTAAAATTTAATGGGAAATGTTATTGGCAGAGATATTGGAAAAAAAGACTTTTGTTGTAGAAAAAAGGGTGGGAGTCAGAGAAGGCATGAAAATAGAGCATGCAATGTATGTATCAAGTTATGTAAATGATGGAGCATGATCGGAAAAGGATGTAAATGTGTAAGATGTAAATATTGTCGATATATTATTTAATAAAGGACCCCTACTTTTTGCAGTAGGTGTAGCCAGATACTTTACATCCACCTGAGCTACCACCAGTTCAAGCACATGGGATCTCTACTTAATGTCTCGTACTAAGAGTGGCACACTGAGTGTAGCAACCTTCTTATGCTACATTGCAGTGTCAGCAATCTATGTACCTTGTGAAGGAAGAGCAACCCGCAGCCTTCGGAATCAAAATACGTGTGTATTACCTACTGTGTTACTGACACTGACAAAACTTCATTTGCTGCTGTTAAAGCATTTCCTTTTACTGTGAGATGATATTTTTCTATGGCATCATTCCATCCGGGATGTTGTTTTATGCTGTCTTTATTTTTTGTGTGTATTTGTCAAAAGCCTCAAGTACAAGCCGTAGCTCTGCACTGCACTTTAATTTTCCAGCCTGTGTCTCACATTTTATTTATTTCTGTAAGCCCAAATTGAAACCCACTTCTCCTGTGGTTTCTACTTCATTTGATAATCTTGAATTTGTAATCAACATGTTCTGGCTTTATTACAAAGGTCTTGGTTACCCTTGTTTGGATCACTGTAATTGTTTTTTTGGTTGTCATCCTTCACTTGCTTTGCTGCTTTGGACTTTGGGATATTGTCATTCCTGGTATAAAATTGCAACTTTGTGTTTTGTTTCTCTAGTGTGTAGGAATGTGCTGAAAGTCTGCACTTAAATTCTGTCTTTATTATGAGAATTATGAAATGAGATTATTGCTAACATTTTCTGCCTCCGTTATGTTTTCATTATTACAGTGTTTACGTATCTGTTTTGCTTGCATGTTCTGGGTGAAAATTACAGCCTCGGGTAGATAGTAGGTTACCTAGGTGAGCTCCAATTCATTCCTTACCCTTTAACCAATTGGTTCATCCAGCTTTGAACTTTATTAGAATTGCAGTTTATACATTTCAACCTTGGCTGACTTTGCTACTCAGGCTATTTTACTGCTTGATATAAATTTTTTTCATTGCTTTTTCCCTCATTATGCGAGGCTGTGCTGAAAAGACTACATTTGTAAGCAAATTCACTTTTAGTAGTAGTGATAAATTACAATTCATTCCTTGTCTGCCAGCTGCTTTGTTCCTCTCTGATTCAGGTTACTGAGTGCCGTTGGTATATTTCAGCCATGGCTTATTTTGCATCTGTGGACTCAGGATGTTTGATTTTGTGGTATAAGATTGTAGCTTTTTAGTGGTTTTCTTTCCTTCTATGTATGACCTTGCCAAAAGTCTACTTTTATGAACAGATTTTGAATTGCATTTTGATACTCACCACTGTATCTTCTTAAAGAAGAAATGCACCATTTCCGTGTACGTATGGTATGCCTGTAACTGTACTTTTAGCTAGCGCTTTCTTCTTGTAGGCCCTTCCTTATATTTGATTTTAGTATCAATAAACTTTTTCCGTATTTTAACATTTGTGATTTTCATGTTTTAATTTTGTTTGTGACCAATGCAGGCATAGTGCTTGACTCATTGGGTGTGTATAGTTTTAGAATTGTATCCATCATTAGTTTAATGCAGTTTTGCATTCTGTTCACTTGACCTCAAGATGCAGAGCATGAATCCTTCACTGCGACTCAGTTCATCCATACTAGGGAGTGAGTGGTTGGTTGCTTTTGGGTTGTCTGTCCTTGGGTTGCCTGTCCTGGATGGAAGATTGCAGCTCTGTCTCACTGCTTGTATGACAACTGGGAGAACACTAGGTGTTGCATCCATGTAGCACTGACCTGCTGGCTACACAGTGCCAAGAAATGCTGTCCTTATAGCAAGTCCAAAGAATAGCATGTGTGTAGGCTTCATGTTTCCCTGAGAGCTAGGCTGTAGTTATGGGGTTCAAGGCATCAGGAGCTCCGGAAGGTCTGCTTGACTTGCTGACTGGCCACTTCATACAACCCAGTCTTCCCCTCTAAGAGGAGATAGGGCTGGTGAAATCAAGCTGGGAAGTAAATGAGACACTAATGTCACCCCCAACATTCGTGAAGAAGATGGTGTGATCATTGCCAGGAACCCTTGGCCAGCCAGGAAGCAAATTCAGTCTGAGATGGAAAGGGGCTTGGTGAACTAGCCCTGATCCCACAAGAGCAACAATGTGGCCAGTTATTGAATGAGGGTAAAGGAGCCAT